>NC_133324.1:970837640-971137640 GCF_042186555.1 Aquarana catesbeiana
CAGCTACTGCACCGCTGAAAGAAGTTTGCTCCCAGCCATCCACATGCCCAGCGGTTGAATGCTAGCTTGGCAAAATTGCTAGTACTTCAACTGCTGCCTTTTCAGTTGGTAGACTCTGCCCCCTTCCGTGAGTTTGTGGAATGTGCGGTTCCTCAGTGGCAGGTACCCAAACGCCACTTTTTCTCACGGAAGGCGATTCCGGCTCTCTACCGGCATGTGGAAGGCAATGTCCATGCCTCGCTGGACAGCGGTAAGGTGCATATTACTGCTGACTCATGGTCCAGCAGGCATGGACAGGGACGTTACCTAAGTTTCACGGCGCATTGGGTGACTCTGCTGGCAGCTGGGAAGGATGCAGGACAAGGTGCAGTAGTGTTGGAGGTTGTTCCACCACCATGCCTCCAAAATGCCACTACTAATGATTGTGACACACCTCTCTCCTCCACCCCCTCCTCTTCTTCTTCCTCCATGGCCTCTTCCTGTGCTTTGTCCTCGGAACCAGTGGTGCTCCGTAGGCGTTCAAGGGGCTACACAAGTATGCAGGCCAAAAGATGCCATGCGGTGCTTGAGCTGGTGTGCTTGGGGGACAGGAGCCACACTGGGACAGAGGTTCTGTCAGCTCTGCAGGGGCAGGTTCAGAGGTGGTTGATGCCACGCCAACTTAAGGCAGGAATGGTGGTTTGCGACAATGGCACCAACCTCCTCTCTGCCCTCCGACAGGGAAAAATGACCCATGTGCCCTGTTTGGCTCACGTCCTTAACTTGGTGGTGCAGCGGTTCTTGGGCAGGTACCCGGGCTTACAGGATGTCCTGAGGCAGGCCAGGAAAGTCTGTGTGCATTTCCGCGGGTCATATAATGCCAGTGCTCGGCTGGCGGACCTGCAAAAGGAGTTTAATCTGCCCAAGAACCGCCTAATCTGTGACATGCCCACCAGGTGGAACTCAACGTTGGCCATGCTGCAGCGGCTGCACACGCAGTAGAGGGCCATCAATGAGTACCTGTGCGACTATGGCACCAGGACAGGGTCAGGGGAGCTTGGTTTTTTTTCCCACCGCCAGTGGGCCATGATCAGGGATGCATGCACTGTCCTGTCACCATTTGAGGAGGCCACGAGGATGGTGAGCAGTGACAGTGCATGCATCAGTGACACTGTCCCCCTTGTCCACCTGTTGGAGCACACGCTGCGTGGAATAATGGACAGGGCACTTGAGGCAGAACAGAGGCAGGAAGAGGAGGACTTCCTTAGCTCTCAAGGCCCCCTTTATCCAGACAGTGTTTCTGCATGCCCGCCGATCACACAGGAAGAGGAGGAGGAGGAGGATTGTGTCAGTATGGAGGTGGAGCCTGGCACTCAGCATCAGCAGAAGTCTTTAAGGGATCACTCCCAAGAAACACATGGACTTATACGTGGCTGGGAGGAGGTTGCTGCGGACCATGTTGTCCTTAGTGACCCAGAGGACTCCGGACCGAATGCCTCAGCAAACCTACGCTGCATGGCCTCCCTGATCCTGCAAAGCCTGCGTAAGGATCCTCGTATTCGTGGTATCAAGGAGAAGGACCAATACTGGACGGCAACCCTCCTTGATCCACGTTACAAGGGTAAGGTTGCAGACCTTATCTTGCATCGCAGAGGGAGCAGAGGATGAAACATCTTTGGGAGGCCTTGCAGAAAGGTCTGTGCAACGTGTTCCCAGAGACTGGGAGGTTACAAACTCCTGTTTCTGGACAACGTGTTGCTGAGGCTTCGGTCAGTCAAAGAAGGAGCGGTGGAGAAGGTGGCCGCCTGACCGATGCGTTCAGACAATTTTTTAGTCCGCAGCCCCAAGGTATGATCGGTTCCAGCAACCATCGCCAGCGTCTGTTTTACATGGTGCAGGAATACCTAGGGGCAAGATCTAACTTGGACACCTTTCCCACTGAAAATCCTCTGGGTTACTGGGTCTTGAGGATGGATCACTGGCCAGAGCTTGCACAGTATGCAATTGAGCTACTGGCCTGTCCTGCATCCAGCGTTCTTTCGGAACGCACATTCAGTGCTGCTGGGGGCTTTGTAACCGATCACAGGGTGCGTCTGTCCACCGACTCGGTCGATCGACTGACCTTCATAAAAATGAATCAGTCTTGGATCACCACCAGCTACCAAGCACCTGATGCTGATGTAACTGAATAATTTTTTTTTAAATCTCAGATCCCTTCAAAGACTGCCTATGCTGATGCTGAGTGACTATCCTGAGTAATTATCCTCTACCTCCTCAATGATCACGCTGATAGCTTGTAAGAACATTTTTGGTTCTGGGCTCCACCACCAGTGCCTAAGGCCCAATTTTTCAGCCCATGTTTAACAGGGGCATGTAATTACAATTTTTGATGCAATACTTTGCAGCAGGGCTCGTTCCTGCGTTCCAACTAGAGTTTCTGTGAGGGGTTGCAGTGTTATGGCACCAGCACCAGTGCCTAAAGTCTAATTTTTCAGCCACTGTTTAACAGGGGCATGTAATTACAATTTTTGATGCAATACTTTGCAGCAGGGCTCGTTCCTGCGTTCCAACTAGAGTATCTGTGAGGGGTTGCAGTGTTGTGGCACCAGCACCAGTGCCTAAGGCCTAATTTTTCAGCCCCTGTTCAACAGGGGCATGTAATTACAATTCTTGATCTAATATTTCAAAGCAGGGCCCATTTCTGCGCCCACCAAGAGCGAGTGAGGACTTACAGTGTTGTGGCACCAGCACCACCACCAAAGGCCCAATTTTTCTGCCCTTGTTCAACAGGGGCATGTAATTACAATTCTTGATCTAATATTTCACAGCAGGGCCCATTTCTGCGCCCACCAAGAGCGAGTGAGGACTTACAGTGTTGTGGCACCAGCACCACCACCAAAGGCCCAATTTTTCTGCCCCTGTTCAACAGGGGCATGTAATTACAATTCTTGATCTAATATTTCACAGCGGGGCCCTTTGAGGGCTTACAGTGTTGTGGCCACAACAACACCTAAGGCCCAAATTTCTGCTGAGTATATAGGGCAGGCCCCTACTTTCAAACATCTAACTTACAAGCGACTCCTACTTGCAAACGGAAGGAGACAACAGGAAGTGAGATGAAATCTACCCCTAGGAAGGGGAATTCTCTCCTGTAAGAGTTAATATGGGAAAAACATTTCTCCTTTCCACTGATGCTTTCCAATCCTTGTTCCACAAAAAACCCCAAATTTTCAAAAAACATTTGTCATTGGGACAAAAAGTGAGGTGAAATCTTCTGAAGAGGAGGACAGACAGCAAAACAAATGTCACAGGGGTGATAACCCTTCCCTATGTTTTCCAAAAAGCTTAAAAAAGATTTTTTGGCTGGAGCTAAACACGTTAAAAATGTACCCGTTCAAAATTACAAACAGATTCTACTTAACAACAAACCTACAGTCCCTGTCTTGTTTGCACCACCTGTATACTGCTGTTCAGAGTATATAGGGCCCACACCTTTCCTTTTTTTAATTTGGGTGCGGGGTTCCCCTTAATATCCATACAAGACCCAAAGGGCCTGGTAATGGACTGGGGGGTACCCATGCCGTTTGTCTCACTGATTTTCATCCATATTGCCAGGACCCGACATTACATTAAAGCCGCAAGCAGTTTTAAATGATTTTTTTTCCTTTAAAAATGACATTTTGTGCAGGGACTGTTCTAAGCACGGGAAACACGCGCCACTTTACAGGCATACTATAGACACCCCCCAGGTACGATATTTAAAGGAATATTTCACTTTTTTTTTTACTTTAAGCATCATTAAAATCACTGCTCCCGAAAAAACAGACGATTTTAAAAGTTTTTTTTGCATTGATACATGTCCCCTGGGGTAGGACCCGGGTCCCCAAACCCTTTTTAGGACAATAACATGCAAATTAGCCTTTAAAATGAGCACTTTTGATTTCGAACGTTCGAGTCCCATAGACGTCAATGGGGTTCTAACGTTCGCGCAAATTTTCGGTCCGTTCGCAGGTTCTGGTACGAACCGAACCGGGGGGTGTTCGGCTCATCCCTACTGTATAGTTACTTTTAGGATACGTCCTCCAACCGAGTCACCAGGCCCCTCTCCAGACCAGCACTCTGCATGATCCTTCCATGACGGGTCCTCCCCTGGGATCTCCTCAGTTGTCCAGCTTCTTCCCTTCTGGATAGACAGCTCAGGACCATTCCTTGGCTGCTGTGGTAGGCCCCAGACAAGCTTCTGGGCCCACCCCTGCACCGCAGCGGCGTGGGCCTAAGGAACGGAGGACCACGAGATTGCTCTCTAACGCATACCTGTCGGCCAGGAGGGCCAGCAGGTGGCTGTAAAACGAACCCCACAATATGGCGTCTGTCCCATAAATACCCTCGCCCAGAATGCAACTCGGAGGACCACCTCCACTGAGTTGTCTCCGGGACAGAAGAGTATCCATACACTCTGACACGTTGCCTTTCCAACACTGACCAGTAATAACAGCGACACCCACCGGTCAGTCTGGAAACACACACAACGTCAGCCAAGCTTGAACAGAGGCAAATTTAACCTATTTAACTAACAAGTTACTAAATTTACCTAACATATGGTAGATCGCAAATCTCCCAGCGCTACATAAAAAAAAAAACTAAAAAAAAATATATAAATTGTAAAAAAAAAAATAAAAAAAATAAATGAATTGTAAAAATAAAATTGAAAAAACAAACAAAAAAAAAACTACTAACACAGTCCATGTGTCATCAGTGCCCATCAGTGATGCATAATAGTGCCACTGTCACATGACATTAAAAAAAAGTATCAGCGAGTACTTGGAAAAAAAAGTATGTCAATATGAGCACATTATATATTTCTACAGAATCCAATTGGAACTGCTAGACACACTAGCACTCAGTTCACTATGGAGATCCAAAAATACCTTGAGGTCCTCGTATGTGATGCTTCACATCCATGGGCAGCACTCCCTCAGCTCCCAGTGCAGACATCCCCATGCTACCCCAAGCCGACAATACCACGTGTTGATCATTGACTGTGAGAAACTTCAGGGCAGGATATTCCATCTAATTGGTGGGTTTTCTTCCCTTTTTTTTCCTTGACCCCCTGATCTACATTGCTATTCATTATTAGATTCTTTTTGTTGTTTATGTCTTTTTTTTTATAGAGACGCATGCATCTGCTCCTGTGGAAGTGGAGCTTGATCCACGAAACGCGTTGAGACTGTTGATGCCAATTTATCACACCGCTATGCGTTTCTATACTCCACCGACACTTCCGCTCTCTAGCGATAACTCCAATAGATTCATTTTAGGTTAACCACTTGACCTCCGGAAGATTTACACCCCTCCTTCATGACCAGGCCACTTTTTTGCGATACGGCACTGCGTCGCTTTAACTGAAAATTGCGCAGTCATGCCAAGCTGTACCCAAACAAAACTGATGTTCTTTTTTTTCCCAGATGTCCTTTTTTTCCCCAGCTTTCTTTTGGTGGTATTTGATCACCTCTGCAGTTTTTATTTTCTGTGCTATAAACAAAAAAAAAATTACAATTTTGAAAAAAAAAACTTTTTTTTACTTTTTGCAATAATAAAATATCCAAAAAAACAAACAAATTTCTTCCTCAGTTTAGGCCATATATATTTTTCTACACATTTTTGGTAAAAAAATCGCAATAAGCGTATATTGATTGATTTGCACAAAAGTTAGAGGGTCTACAAAATAGGGGATATATGTATGGCATTTTTATTATTATTTTTCTTCTTTTTACTAGTAATGGCGGGGATCAGCGATTTTTAACGGGGCTGCGACATTGCAGCGGACAGATCGGACACTTTTGACACTTTTTTTGGGACCAGTGACATTTATACAGCAATCAGAGCTAAAAATGATCACTGATTACTGTATAAATGACACTGGCAGGGAAGGGGTTAACACTAGGGGGCGATCAAGGGGTTAAATGTTCCCTAGGGAGTGATTCTAACTGTGGGTGGGAGGGGACTGACTGGAGGAGGAGACAGATCGCTGTTCCTGATCACTAGGAACAGACGATCACTCTGTACTCCCCTGTCAGAACGGGGATCTGCTTTGTGTACATTGACAGATCCCCATTCTGGCTCTCTGTGGAGTGATCACGGGTGGCCGGCAGACATCGCGGCCGCCGGCCACGTGCATCAGCTCCCCCGCCATGCAGCGGGCACGCGAGCCTGCTATAGCTGTTGAAGGGACCGCCGTACAGCTACGGCGATTCGTGGGTACAAGCCGACCTGCCGCAGCATAATGACAGCGTCTGGTCGGCAAGCGGTTAACTGACAATTGCGCGGTCGTGCGACGCTGTATCCAAATAAAATTTAGGTCCTTTTTTCCCCACAAATAGAGATTTCTTTTGGTGGTATTTGATCACCTCTGTGGTTTTTATTTTTTTGCGATTTAAACAAAAAATAAGCGACAATTTTGAAAAAAAAAATGTTTTTTTTGCCTTCTGCTATAATAAATATCCAAAAAAAAATGTAAAATATCGAATTTCTTCATAAATTTAGAGCAATATGTATTCTTTTACATATTTTTGGTAAACAAAATCCAAATAAGCGTATATTGATTGGTTTGCGCAAAAGTTATCGCGTCTGCAAAATAAGGGATAGATTTATGGACTTTTTATTATTTTTTTTTACTAGTAAAGGCGATGATCTGTGATTTTTAGCGGGACTGCGACATTGCGGCAGACAAATCTGACACAAAAGTGACACTTTTTGGGGACCAATGACAATATTATAGTGATCAGTGTTAAAAAAATGCACTGTCACTGTACTCATGACACTGGCAGGGAAGGGGTTAACATCAGGGGCAATCAAAGGTTTAAATGTGTTCCCTGGGAGTGCTTTCTAGCTGTGTGGGGGATGGTTTAACTGGAGGGAGACAGAGATCCGTGTTCCTGCTTAGCAGAAACACAAGCCACTGTCAGATCGCCCTTCTGCCTCTCTCGGGGATGAGCGCCAGGTGTCGGCTCCCACTGTGTCCAATCACAGCGGGAGTGGGTCGCCAGCGTTGCACGCGCGCCCCAGACTGCCCGGGCTATTGTAATATGACAGCTGGGCGGGAGCCCTATCATCGTGGGGGGACATCATATGACATCCTCCAAGGATCGCTGCCGCATGGGCCACCCTCTGGCCCGTTTTGTCACCCGCCGCACACTGTACCGGCCTGGTGCTGATACCACGTGATTGCTGTGGCCAATCACAGCAAATCACATGACACAATGAATGGCTTTGATTAATGCCTTTCATTGAGTACTGTTGTGATGAGCTCTGTGATTGGTCACAGTGATTACATGGTACAGACAGGGCCAATCACAGCTAATCACAATAGTAAGCACTGAATGAATAGTCATTCGGAAAAAAGAATGATTGCTTTTAACTGTAAGGCTCATTTTCCACTAGTGCGACTTGTCATGCGACTTTAGACACATAAAGCCGCATGACAAGTCACATCCCCCATTGATGTCAATGGCACTCCTTTCCCATCCATGCGACTTTGAAAATCAGCAACTTTGAAAAGGTGCCTGCACTACTTTGATGCAACTTTTGATGCGACTTTGATCCAGAGAGTGTAAAGTTGCATCATAGTTGCACTCCAAAGTAGCACTGTAAATTGCGCAACTTTGGAGTCGCACTACTGGAAACGTAGCCTAATATGCACAATTATAAGCAATCATAGTGTGTAAAAAAAACTAAAAAATCCTGATAACCCCCACAGAGTATTACAGTGTTACTAGGGTAACACTGTATTGCTCTGGTTACTGTATATAAAATAAATAAATAAATAAAAATGTATTAAAGAAAATTATTATTTTTTTTTTACATATATACATTATATAATGACGCTGTACTGCCCTTGCGTAAAAAAATAAAAAAATAAAAAATAAATTGTGAAAAAAAAAAAAGTTTTTTTTAAATGTCTTCATTTTCCAAAAAATTGTGACAAAAAATAGGCAAGTTATTGTCATAAAAAGTGTTTGGGGACCTGGGTCCTGCCCCAGGGGACATGGATCAATGCAAAAAAAAGTTTTTAAAACGGAAGTTTTTTCAGGAGCAGTGATTTTAATAATGCTTAAAGTGAAACAATAAAAGTGTAATATTCCTTTAAATTTCGTACCTGGGGGGTGTCTATAGTATGCCTGTAAAGGGGCGCATGTTTCCCGTGTTTAGAACAGTCTGACAGCAAAATGACATTTCTAAACGAAAAAAAAAGTCATTTAAAACTGCTTGCGGCTATAACGTATTGTCGGGTCACGGCAAAATAGATGAAAAACATTGAGAAAAATGGCATAGCCCCCCCCCCAGCCCATTACCACGCCCTTTGGGTCTGGTATGGATATTAAGGGGAACCCCGCACCCAAATAAAAAAAAAAAGGCGTGGGACCCCCGAGCCCTATATACTCTGAACAGCAGCAGTATACAGGCGGTCCCCGGGTTACAAACAAGACAGGGACTGTAGGTTTGTTCTTAAGGTGAATCTGCTTGTAATTTGGAACAGGTACATTTTGTAAGTGTAACTCCAGCCATAAAATCTATTTTGAGCTTTTTGGAAAACATAGGGAAGGGTTATCACCCCTGTGACATTTGTTTTGCTGTCTGTGCTCCTCCTCAGAAGATTTCACCTCACTTTCTGTCCCAATGACAATTAGATTTTGAAAATTTGGGGTTTTTAGGGAGACAAGGATTGGTGAAAAAGCATCAGTGGAGACACCTTTTTCCCATATTAGGCCCCTTTCACATTTGTGTGACTTCAAAGTCACGCGATTTTAGCGCGATTTCGCGGCCGCGATTTTATCAAGTTTTTGCACAATTTTGCCGCGACTTGGGAGCAGTACTACTTTGTACGACTTTGCCACAACTTTGGCATTAACGATTCTCAGCTTGTGCTTACAAAGTCGTACTGAAATCGTGTCTATATTATTCAGGTACGCTTTGCATGCTACTTGAGGGTTTAACATTGAGGTCTATGGACATCAACTCGCATGGAAGTTGGACCAAAGTAATGCAGGGACTACTTTGAAGTCAGCACGACTTAAAGTCGTGCCAATATGAATGGTAGTCATTGAAAATCATGGAGAATGACTTGTCATACGATTTTGCAGCACAAAATCGTGGGACAAGTCGTATAAGTGTGAAAGGGGCCTAACTTTTACAGGAGAGAATTTCCCTTCCTAGGGGTAGATTTCTTCTCACTTCCTGTTGTCTCCCTCCGTTTGTAAGTAGGAGTCGTTTGTAAGTCGGATGTTTGAAAATAGGGGATCGCCTGTATATACTATATGGCCTGCCCTATATACTCTGCAGAAATTTGGGCCTTAGGTGTTGGTGGTACCAGAACACTGTAAACCCTCACAGTTACTCTTGGTGGGCGCTGGAACGGGCCTTGCTGTGAAATATTATATCAAGAATTGTAATTACATGTCCCTGTTAAACAGGGGCAGAAAAATTGGGCCTTTGGTGGTGGTGCCACAAAACTGTAAGCCCTCGCAGCTACTCTTGGTGGGCGCAGGAACGGGCCCTGCTGTGAAATAATATATTAAAAATTTTATTTACATGCCCCTGTTAAACAGGGGCAGAAAAATTGGGCCTTTGGTGGTGGTGGTGGTGCCACAAAACTGTAAGCCTTCACAGTTATGCCCTGTACACACGATCGGATATTGATCGGACATTCCGACAACAAAATCCATGGATTTTTTCTGACGGATGTTGGCTCAAACTTGTTTTGCATACACACGGTCGCACAAAGTTGTCGCCAAGAACGCGGTGACGTACACCACGCACAATGAGACTATAAAAGGGCAGTTCAGTACTAAGCGCGGCACCCTTTGGGCTCCTTTTGCTAATCTCGTGTTAGTAAAAGTTTGGTGAGAGACGATTTGCGCTTTTTCAGACTCGTGGTTTTCAGATCGTATTTGTATTTGTGGGTTTGTATCTGGTCTTCCGTGCGTGCAGCGAGTTACCCTTGACTTGTCATTGTGTTCTTGTTCATTCGTTACTGATTTTCAGGTCACTCTTCACAGGCCTTGCTGTTCTTCAGTACATTCTGTTACTTCGTTCTGAGTAGCCGACCGTTTTCTAGCCATGTTGCGTATACATACTCATCGTAGAGTTCGTGCTGTGCGGGGGCTTGGTGTTGGGGTCCTTACTTTGACACAAGCCCAGTCCATGAACAGGGTGGGCAGGAGTTCATGGACCAAGAATTGGTTGCTCCAGCGTGACCAGTTCTCTCATATGCCTTTGCTCCGTGAGATCCGTGAGAATAATCCTGACGATTTCAGGAACCTTCTCCGGATGACAGACTCGTTTTTCACCGTTTGTTGGCTTTGCTGACCCCCTATATCAGCAGCCAGGATACCTTCATGACGCAAGTCATCACTCCGGAGCAGAAGCTCGTCGCCACCCTGCAGTACTTGGTGACTTGGCGATGAGGGAGAGGCCTACAGGACCTCAAGTTCTCGACAGGCATCTCCCCCCAGGCTCTGGGGATCATTATCCCAGAGACCTGTTCTGCCATCATCCAGGTCCTGTAGAAGGACTATATTAAGGTAAGATTGTTATCCTTTAACATCACATTTTATTGTATTTAATGTTTGATAATGTAATGTATTTCTTTCCTCATTCCCTTATTACCATGATTGTAATATGCTGTGAATGTCCCCTTTGTCCTCATGCATGCTGGATTTTTATGTAACTTTTTTTTGTCCTTCTTACATATTTGCCTTCACTTACCTTCCCAGCATGGTCTCCTGGCCCTATATTCACCTCATGTAGTCACTTAACAATGTATTTTGTCAGCTCCATAGTAGTGCTTTACCCTAAATACCCCCTAAAATGTGTAAAATTGTGATGTGTGCTTTAAATTCAGGCAGAGTGCCAGAGGCTTTTTTTTGGGGTCACAAAATATTTGGGAACCCTCCCTCCCCCCAACTGCTAACTCAGCGGATACCAATCCTCTATCTGCTGACTTTGCCAAACCCATACACACTATACCCACCTCTTTGTGGTCAGATTTATGGATGAATTCCCCAAAGCATGTAGTGCAAGGGCCTGCCTGAATACTTTTAAATGTTCATTTTAAAAGTTTTTGTATCCTATTATTATCTTGATAGGTAATAGCAGAATGTAAAAATGTTCTAAAAAGTGTACAGTGTGTATTTATCTCTTTGTATTATGACACTTCTTACCTGTCCAGTGGGCTGCCAATACTGTAAAGTAAGAAGGGGCTGGCCAAAGTAATCCACATTATTTAGGCATTCATCTCTCAATGAAGTGGAGAGGGTTACCTGGCCAAAACATCTTCCCCCCATAAAATATAAAAAATGGCCCATGAGAGGGGGGGGGGGGGGGGGGGAGATCTGATCGGTGGACCTTATACCTTGGTCTTTAAAAACTCCCTAAAATAAATGTTATACTGATGTTGGCCAAGAATGTTTGTGTCTAATCTGCTTTCCATGTTTATGTGCAAAATGATTATTTTTTTATCCTTGTTTGACTCCACAGTTTCCTTCCAACCCACAGGAATGGCAGACTGTGGCCTCCCACTTTACCCAGCGGTGGGACTTTCCTAACTGCGGAGAGGCAATTGATGGGAAACACGTCTACATCATCCCACCATCCAACTCGGGGTCATACTATTACAACTACAAGGGGTTCAATAGTATTGTTATGTTGGCGGTGGTGTCGGCTACTTACGAGTTCCTGTATGTGGACATGGGGAAGAATGGCCGGATGTCCGATGGTGGAGTCATCGCCCAGACGGAGTTCTACAGGCATCTCCAGAATGGAAACTTGGGCTTGCCACCTCCAGAAGACAATGCGGAAGGACTCCCATTCGTCTTTGTTTTAGATGAAGCGTTTGCGCTGGGGGTCCATCTTATGCGGCCATTCCCTATGAGGACCCTCACCCCAGACCAGAGGGTTTTTTAATTACCGGCTGGCCAGAGCCAGAAGAGTGGTGGAGAACACGTTTGGAATAATGGCCAGCCGGTTCCGCCTATTTCTTACACCCATACACATGGCGGAGTATAAACTCAATCATATCATCCAGGCTTGCTGTGTTCTCCACAACTTTTTAAGGAGAAATTCCTGGAACTATGCTGGCTCAGTTGGGCCTGAATCCGGAATTAATGTAAATGAACCAACCCTGACGGCACTTGAAGCTGGCCGTCCTGGCTTGCCCCCCCTGAGTGCCCGCGAGGTCCATCTAACCTTGAATACTTTGCGTGTAGGGGGGCCATCAATATGCCAGACAATGTCTGAGACATTTTTTAAATAAAAAACAAATTTTAACTACTAAAATATTTGCTGACATTTACTGCTTGTATTTCTTTTAGCTGACCCTGAGTGAAATTTGGGGAGTACTGAAAATGGCGTGATTGTGTAACATTAGAAAGCACTGTTGGGTGTTATTTACTAAAGACAAAGACAGTTTGCACTACAAGTGCACTTGAGACTGCACTGAAACGGCACTTGTAGTGCAAAGTGGATTTGCCCTTAGGAAATAACCCCCATTGTCACAGAAAACACCAATTTTACCACACCAAAATTTTCGGAGCATTGATAGAAGAAGCCACACATTCTTGATTATCAATCTTTTTAATCAAAGCAAAAATCACGTGCATTTATGAAAGGTTTTTAAAACAAACCAACATGTTTGTTGTATAACAATTTTTTTGGTCACATTAATAAAAGTAGAAATGTCCATTTAAAACAGGCATGTTTAAAACCAACAAGAAATACACAAATCTGGAACTTACAAAGTTCAACTTTGTTAGATGTTGAAGGCAATATCAGACATGAGTATTTATAAACTGTGTTTGATATTGCATTCAGATGGGGTGAAGTCACCCCTGGAAAAGCCAAATTTTGAAGATGCACACAAATTCTCGAATGTCAACATGTGCTAGCTGCCATCATGGGGGATCAATGGACGTGTTTTGGGGGTGCAACCCCTTCCTCTCAGCTACTTTATTATTGAGGAAGGGGTTGCACCCCCAAAATGCGTCCATTGATCTCCCGTGATGGCAGATAGCACATGTTGACACACTGTGTGCATCTTCAAAATTTGGCTTTTCGCAAATATGTCAAAAAATTGTATAAATTTTTAGATCACAAAAAGCACAAAAAAAAGGGATTTGGATTGCTTTTAAACTCTCCCTAAAACATCAATGATGTTCTTCATTTTTTTTGAACATCATTGATGTTTTTCTGGATGTTTTCCAAGTCCCTATTACACCCCATGATCTCCCCAATCAGGATCTGTGCACTTTCAGAGGTGAAATGATCTGGATCCACAACATCACGATCCCCTAAAAAAAAAGAAACAAAAACACACCATGTATTATAAATATGCCGGCATCCATCTCTTACCTGAGCCTGTGGTCGCAGACACTCACCTGTTGTGGTGACAATTTCCACCACGTCTCCTTCCTCCTCCTCCTTTTGGCTTTGGGGGATTTCCACTTCTTCATGAGGTGGGGGGTCTGTTGTCTCCTCGGATGAGTGGTGTCCTCCAAGTCTTTTCTCTCCTATGTAAAAAAAATAGGTATACTTAGCACACAGATATTTTATGGCAGAAATAGGAATATGAAACATTGCTTGGAAGTGGGGTACAATTGTCTATTTTGGCAGAGTTCCAAGATGAAGAAATATTTTTGTCCTTTGTCCTTTGTAAATACTTACCTGTTTTGTACAAGCTTCACAGATGGAGTCACCCCTGTAGTATACACTGGAGCACCTGTGTGGGACCCCATAATAAAAAGGGTGTTCTTTTGTCTCACAATAGTGCTCCAGCGTCCAGATGTGTAAACAGCTGCTGAGTGTCCTCTCCTTACACAAAATCTAGTATGCATTACATTCTAGTTCCAAACCCATCTAGACATCAACATTTATTTAACAGAAGTATGCCTGAAAAAATGTATTGAACTGCATCTGGACAAAACATGATGTTTTCTAGGCCGAACGAACAATGTTTCATACGAACGAATAATGTGCCCATGAACATGAAAGTTTCCATTTTAAACTGTACAACAATTAAGAAAAGCACATGGAGTAGCACGAACGTAATAAAAATAAAGAATAGGAACACAGCACAACTACTTACTTTTTTGAAGCACTCTCCTGATCCTTCTATACTGATCGTGCTCCCTTAATTTGAGGTCCGACCACCGTTTCCTGAGTTGATCCTTGGATCGCCGTACCCCAAAATTACGGTGCAGACTCTTCACAACTTTCACCATGATCTTGGCCTTTCTGACATTGGGGTTGGGGTAAGGTCCATACTTCCCGTCATAGTCAGCCCTCTTCAGGATGTCGACCATCTCCACCATCTCCCCAAAGGACATATTTGAGGCCTTAAATCGTCTCCTCTGGGATAGGGACATTTCTGGCTCCAGGCTTTCCTCCTCCTCCTCCTCGTTGCTGTAATTAGCACGCACCTGTTGTGTCTCTGCCATGTGCTCTTCCCCACTGCGCCAAACAAGAAGGGGCGGGGAATAGACTATAAAGAACGTCGGGGGCGGGTGGAGTTTCACGCATGCGCAGTGTATATAAAGCGTAACACGCGTGCGTAGTACGTACGATCTGTGAGCGGAGGAAGGAGTATCGGAGGCGCAGATCGTGATAACGAAGGTAAGATTTAAACTTGGGCCTATACTGCTTCTAGATTGAGGCCTATATTGTGACAAGATTAGGAGACTTTAGCCTGACATTAGGGTTTGTTTTGTGTTGTGTCTTGCAGAGAAAATGGATATCTTGAAGGTTCAGGAGTTTATCCCCATATTCATTGATATGTTCAGGGAGCTGCCCTGTCTGTGGCAGGTAAACCACCCACATTATAAGAACCAAACAAAGAGGAAGGCAGCGCTGGATAATTTGCTGCAATTTGTGAAGCCGGTGATCCCCACGGCAGACATCCCCTATCTGAAGGCCCTAATTGGTGGCATGAGGAGCACTTATCTAAGGGAGTGCAAGAAGGTCCAGGATTCCCAGAGATCAGGAGCTGCAGATGACATTTATGTACCCAGGCTGTGGTACTTTGACAGACTGCATTTTCTGGCAGGTCAGACTGAACCCAGGCCAGCACTCTCCACTCTTCCTTTCACGCTTCCTCCCCCCCCAGCTGAGGCTTCTGACGTCTAACCTGGGCCTTCCACGCAGCAACATGTAGAGGAGCCCAGCTTGAGTCAGGTATAGCATTCTTCTAAATATTTCTGGTTGTCCAATTAATGATGTTAAATATATGTTAGTTTGGAGTACTAATTTATGATTGTGATTTATGAACCAAAAACTAGAACCATGTTCCTTTTTCATACACAGGGAAGTCTCAGCCAGGAGGTGGCCCGATACTCAGGTCCCTCCCCTCCGCCTTCAAAGAAAAAGTGGCAGGAAGAAGAGTAACCTGGAGGAGGCTGCAATTGGCCTATTTTGGAAGGTTACTGAGGCCCTCAAAACACCCCACAGTGTGGAAGAGGATTTTGCTGACCTAACAGCATGCAAAATGCTGCAAATGGAGGAGGGCCAATGTCTCTTATGTGAGTTTGTCATTTTAGAAGCTCTACATAAGGGGTAGAGGGGCCAACTCACATGCGAAAGCCACATTTGTGAGCTCACCCATGGTCCTCCTCCTCCAGGTCCTCCTCCTCCTCCAGGTCCTACTCCTCCTCCTGCCACACCTCCAACACCAGAGCCACAGCCTGGGAACATAGATTTCATCTGCACCTGTTCATGTGCTCTTGGAATTCTGGACCAGACTGTACTCCCTTATATATGGACTCCTCAGGCCACCAATTTTGCAGTAAAATAATTGATGTGTGCCCTGGGGGTCAAAGGCTTCGCCGATTTCTGCAGTTTCTCCAGCGTTGCCTCCCCTTTGTTTGGTTATGAGCCCTTAATAAAGGAATTTTTGTTTCAATTATACTTGCCTATGTGTGTTTTCCTTATAAAAGGACAGTTTGTTTGTGAGGAGGCAGGTATATTTCCAAACTACAATGTGAAATTAACAAGAGACACCAACACCAACCAATCTCCGTGAGATTAAATAATACAAGATGATAATCGTGTCGTGGTAACTTGACACACAAAACACAACCAAAACTATTCTGTAGTTAAAAAAAAAAAACAAGATCAGGCTTGAAAAAAATATAAACAAAAAAAAAATGAAAATTTTTTAGTCAGATGTGACAAATCAAAATATATTGATGAAATCACGATAAATAATAAAGAAAGAAGTTTGTGAGAACTCTGTGTGAATATGAGCAGCAAAACAACTTCATTCTTCTAGCATTATAAAGAAGAAGAGAGTGCGGTGCATTAAACAATTTAAAACATTGCAGTGTGACGAAAGTGCTATATCCTTTCCGAACTCTAATATTACCAGACCGAGCAGTTCCATCTCGGAATTTATTCTGAGCATGCGTGGCACTTTGTGCGTCGAAATTGTCCACACGCGGTCGGAATTGATGCGATCGGATTTTGTTGTCGGAAAATTGTATAGCCTGCTCTTAAACTTTGTGTGTAGGAAAATCCGATGGAAAAAGTCCAATGGAGCCCACACATGGTTGGATTTTCCGACAACAAGCTCCGATCGCACATTTTCTGTCGGAAAATCCGACCGTGTGTACAGGGCATTACTCTTGGTGGGCACAGGAACAGGCCCTGCTGTGAAATATTATATCAAGAATTGTAAATACATGCCACTGTTAAACAGGGGCAGAAAAATTGGGCCTTTGGTGGTGGTGTGCGACAACACTGTAAGCCCTCACAGTTACTCTTGGTGGGCGCAGGAACGGGCCCTGCTGTGAAATATTAGATTAAAAATTTTAATTACATGCCCCTGTTAAACAGGTGTAGAAAAATTTGGTCTTAGGCAGTGGTTGTGGTGCCACAACACTGTAACCCCTCACAGATTCACTTGTTGAACGCAGGAACGAGCCCTGCTGTAAAATATTAGATCAAAAATTGGGCCTTAGGCGGTGGTGGTGGTGGCACAACACTGTAAAGCCTCACAGATACTCTTGTTGAGCACAGGAACAGGCCCTGCTGTGAAATATTAGATCAAAAATTGTAATTACGCGCCCCTTTTAAACAGGGGCAAAAAAATTGGGCCTTAGGCAGTGGTGGTGGTGCCACAACACTGTAACCCCTCACAGATTCTTTTGTTGAGCGCAGGAACAAGCGCTGCTGTGAAATATTAGAGAAAAAATTGTAATTACATGCCCCTCTTAATCAGGGGCAGAAAAATTGGGCCTTAGGCGATGGTGGTGGCACAACACTGTAAAGCCTTACAGATACTCTTGTTGAGCACAGAACAGGCCCTGCTGTGAAATATTAGATCAAAAATTGTAATTACGCGCCCCTTTTAAACAGGGGCAGAAAAATTGGGCCTTAGGCAGTGGTAGTGCCACAACACTGCAACCCCTCACAGATTATCTTGTTGAGTGCAGGAACGAGCCCTGCTGTGAAATATTAGAGCAAAAATTGTAATTACATGCCCCTGTTAAACAGGGGCAAAAAAATTGGTCCTTAGGCGGTGGTGGTGGTGGCACAACACTGTAAAGCCTCACAGATACTCTTGTTGAGCACAGGAATGGGGCCTGCTGTGAAATATTTGATCAAAAAATGTAATTACACGCCCCTGTTAAACATGGGCAGAAAAATTGGGCCTTAGGCAGTGGTGGTGGTGCCCTGAACCAAAAATATTCTTAGAAGCTATCATCATGAAGATTGAGGAGGAATAAGATAGTCACTCAGCATAGGCAGTCTCCAAGAGATCCCACATCCATAGAAAAATCAATCGGTTACATCAGCATCAGGTGCTTGGTAGCTGGTGATCCAAAGACTGATTTTTTTTCTGAATGTGAGCCGATCAACAGAGTCTGTGGACAGGCGCACTCTGTGATCAGTTTCAAAGCCTCCAGCAGCACTGAATGTGCGTTCAGAAAGTACGCTGGATGCAGGCCAGTAGCCCAATTGCATATTGAGCAAGCTCTGCCCAGTGGAATAGGGATGAGCCAAACACCCCCCCGGTTCGGTTCGCACCAGAACCTGCGAACGGGCCGAAAATTCTCACGAACTTTAGAACCCCATTGACGTCTATGGGACTCGAACGTTCGAAATCAAAAGTGCTCATTTTAAAGGCTAATTTGCATGGTATTGTCCTAAAAAGGGTTTGGGGACCCGGGTCCTGCCCCAGGGGACATGTATCAATGCAAAAAAAACTTTTAAAAACGGCCGTTTTTTCAGAAGCAGTGATTTTAACCACTTCAATACAGGGCACTTAGACACCTTCCTGCCCAGACCATTTTTCAGCTTTCAGCGCTGTTGCAGTTTGAATGACAATTGCGCGGTCATGCTACACTGTGCCCAAACTAAATTTTTATCATTTTGTTCCCTCAAATAGAGCTTTCTTTTGGTGGTATTTGTTCACCTCTGCGGTTTTTATTTTTTGCTAAACAAATAAAAAAAGACCAAAATTTTTGAAAAAAATAAAAGTTTTGCTTTTGTTTCTGTTAAAAAAAATTGTAAATAAGTAAGTTTTCTCTTTCACTGATGGGCACTGATAAGGCAGCACTGACAGGCACTGATACGGCGGCACCGATGAGGTGGCACCAATGAGCGGACACTGACGGGCACTGACGATGGGCACTGATATGCGGCACTGATGGGCACTGGTAGGCGGCACTGATGGGTGGCACTCATATGCAGCACTGATGGGCATTGATAGGCGGCACTGATGGGCACTGATGGGTGGCACTGGGTGGCACGGATGGGCACTGATAGGCGACACTGATGGGCAATGAAAGGCGGCACTGCTGGGCACTGATAGGGTGGCGCTGATAGGTGGCACTGATAGGCCGCACTGCTGGGCACTGCTGGGCACTGATAGGCGGCACTGCTGGGCACTGATGGGCACTGATACGTGGCACTGATGGGCACTGATATGCGGTACTGATACTAGGCACTGATGGGCATCCCTGGTGGCACTGGCAGTGGTAGGCATTGAAGTGGGCACCGACTGGCAGCTGCCTGGGCACAAAGTGGCATTTCCCTGGTGGTCTAGGGGCATACCTGGTGGTCTAGTGTGGATGGCTTCCCTGGTGGTCCTGGGCAGCTTCCCTGGTGGTCCTGGGTAGGATCCGAGGGGGGCTGTGCTGATAAACAATCAGCACAGACCCCCCCGGTCAGGAGAGCAGCCGATCGGCTCTCCTCTACTCGCGTCTGTCAGACGCGAGTGAGGAAAAGCCGATCACCGGCTCTTCCTAGTTACATCGTGATCAGCCGTGATTGAACACGGCTGATCACGTGGTGAAGAGTCTCCGACGGAGACTCTTTACCTAGATCGGTGTTGCAGGGTGTCAGACTGACACCCCGCAACAACGATCGCCGCGATGCGCGCCCCCGGGGGCGCGCATCGGCTCGATATTCCTGATCACGTCATATGACGTCCGATCAGGAATATCAAACCACTTTGCCACCGTCATTCTGTAATAGGGCAGGCGGCAAGTGGTTAATGATGCTTAAAGTAAAAAAAAAGTGAAATATTCCTTTAAATATCGTACCTGGGGGGTGTCTATAGTATGTCTGTAAAGTGGCGCATGTTTCCCGTGTTTAGAACAGTCCCTGCACAAAATGGCATTTTTAAAGGAAAAAATCTCATTTAAAACTGCTTGCAGGTTTAAAGTAATGTCGGGTTCTGGCAATATGGATGAAAATCAGTGAGACAAACGGCATGGGTACCCCCCAGTCCATTACCAGGCCTATTGGGTCTTGTATGGATATTAAGGGGAACCCCGCACCCAAATTAAAATAAGGAAAGGTGTGGGGCCACCAGGCCCTATATACTCTGAACAGCAGTATACAGGCGGTGCAAACAAGACAGGGACTGTAGGTTTGTTGTTAAGTAGAATCTGTTTGTAATTTTGAATGGGTACATTTTTAACGTGTTTAGCTCCAGCCAAAAAATCTTTTTTAAGCTTTTTGGAAAACATAGGGAAGGGTTATCACCCCTGTGACATTTGTTTTGCTGTCTGTCCTCTTCTTCAGAAGATTGAACCTCACTTTTTGTCCCAATGACAAATGTTTTTTGAAAATTTGCGGTTTTTTGTGGAACAAGGATTGGAAAGCATCAGTGGAAAGGAGAAATGTTTTTCCCATATTAACTCTTACAGGAGAGAATTTCCCTTCCTAGGGGTAGATTTCATCTCACTTCCTGTTGTCTCCTTCCGTTTGCAAGTAGGAGTCGTTTGTAAGTTAGATGTTTGAAAGTAGGGGCCTGCTCTATATACTTAGCAGAAATTTGGGCCTTAGGTGTTGTTGTGGCCACAACACTGTAAGCCCTCACAGGGCCCTGCTGTGAAATATTAGATCAAGAATTGTAATTACATGCCCCTGTTGAACAGGGGCAGAAAAATTGGGCCTTTGGTGGTGGTGGTGGTGCTGGTGCCACAACACTGTAAGTCCTCACTCGCTCTTGGTGGGCACAGAAATGGGCCCTGCTGTGAAATATTAGATCAAGAATTGTAATTACATGCCCCTGTTGAACAGGAGCTGAAAAATTAGGCCTTAGGCACTGGTGCTGGTGCCACAACACTGTAAGTCCTCACTCACTCTTGGTGGGTGCAGAAACGGGCCCTGCTGTGAAATATTAGATCAAGAATTGTAATTACATGCCCCTGTTGAACAAGGGCAGAAAAATTGGGCCTTTGGTGGTGGTGGTGGTGCTGGTGCCACAACACTGTAAGTCCTCACAGACACTCTAGTTGGAACGCAGGAACGAGTCCTGCTGCAAAGTATTGCATCAAAAATTGTAATTACACGCCCCTGTTAAACAGGGGCTGAAAAATTGGGCCTTAGGCACTGGTGCTGGTGCCACAACACTGCAACCCCTTACAGATACTCTAGTTGGAATGCAGAAACGAGCCCTGCTGCAAAGTATTGCATCAAAAATTGTAATTACACGCCCCTGTTAAACAGGGGCTGAAAAATTGGGCCTTAGGCACTGGTGCTGGTGCCACAACACTGCAACCCCTCACAGATACTTTAGTTGGAACGCAGAAACGAGCCCTGCTGCAAAGTATTGCATCAAAAATTGTAATTACACGCCCCTGTTAAACAGGGGCTGAAAAATTGGGCCTTAGGCACTGGTGCTGGTGCCACAACACTGCAACCCCTCACAGATACTCTAGTTGGAACCGGGAAACGAGCCCTGCTGCAAAGTATTGCATCAAAAATTGTAATTACACGCCCCTGTTAAACAGGGGCTGAAAAATTGGGCCTTAGGCACTGGTGGTGACGCCCAGAACCAAAAATGTTCTTACAAGCTATCAGCGTGATCATTGAGGAGAAAGAGGATAATTACTCAGGGATAGTCACTCAGCATCAGCATAGGCAGTCTTTGAAGGGATCTGAGATTTCAAAAAAAATTATTCGGTTACATCAGCATCAGGTGCTTGGAAGCTGGTGGTGATCCAAGACTGATTCATTTTTATGAAGGTCAGCCGATCGACCGAGTCGGTGCACAGACGCATCCTGTGATCGGTTACAAAGCCTCCAGCAGCACTGAATGTGCGTTCTGAAAGAACGCTGGATGCAGGACAGGCCAGTAGCTCAATTGCATACTGTGCAAGCTCTGGCCAGTGATCCATCCTCAAGACCCAGTAACCCAGAGGATTTTCGGTGGGAAAGGTGTCCAAGTCAGATCTTGCCCCTAGGTATTCCTGCACCATGTAAAACAGACGCTGGCGATGGTTGCTGGAACCAATCATACCTTGGAGCTACGGACCAAAAAATTGTCTCAACGCATCGGTCAGACGGCCACCTTCTCTACCGCTCCTTCTTTGACTGACCGAAGCCTCAGCAACACGTTGTCCAGAAACAGGAGTTTGTAACCTCCCAGTCTCTGGGAACGCGTTGCACAGACCTTTCTGCAAGGCCTCCCAAAGATGTTTCATCCTCTGCTACCTCTGCGATGGCAAGATAAGGTCCGCAACCTTACCCTTGTAACGTGGATCAAGGAGGGTTGCCAGCCAGTATTGGTCCTTCTCCTTGATACCACGAATACGAGGATCCTTACGCAGGCTTTGCAGGATCAGGGAGGCCATGCAGCGTAGGTTTGCTGAGGCATTCGGAGTATAAACTGAACCATATAATACTTGCCTGCTGTGTTCTCCATAATTTTTTAAGAAAACATTCAGCCAACTATGCTGGCTCAGTTGGGCCTGAGGCCGGAATCCCAAATCCATCAACACTGACGGCGCTTGAAAGTGGCCGTCCTGGCTTGCCCTCCCTGAGTGCCCGTGATGTCCGGTTACGATACCTGGAGTTCTTTGCGGGTAGGGGGGCTATCAATATGCCAGACAATCTGTGAAACCTTTTTCAAATAAAAAACAACCAAAAGAAATTCTTTGTGGACATTTACTGCTTGTGTTTGTTTTAGCTGACCCTGACAGAAATGTGTTGAGTGCAGAAAATGTCGTGATTGTGTAACCTTATAAAAAACACTGTTGGCTGGTACTTCCTAAATGCAAAAACACATTTCACTACAAGTGCACTTGCAACTGCACTGAACCTGCACTTGTAATGCAAAGTGGATTTGCCCTTAGGAAATAACCCCCATTTTTGCAGAAAACATCAATCACATCACCCCAAAAGTGTTGTATTGTAGTGTTGAGACAATAATCCACACATTCTTGAGTAAGCCACTTTTTTATACCTGCACAATTACATGTGCATTTACCAAAGGTTTTTAAAACAAACCAACATGTTTGTTGTATAACAATTTTTGCAGTAGCATTATCAAAAATCGAAATATCCATTTCAGATAAAACAGGCCTGTGTAAAACCAACAAGAAAGCCAAAAAACTTGAACTTACAAAGTTCACATTAAGTAAAACCTGAAGGCTATATCAGACATCAGTATTTAGGAACTGGGTTTGATATAGCATTCAGATGGGGGGAAATCACCCCTGGAAAAGCCAAATTTGGAAGATGCACACAAATTTACGAATGTCAACATGTGCTATCTGCCATCAGGGGGGATCAAGGGACGTGTTTTGGGGGAGCAAGCCCTTCCTCACCGCGACTTTATAATTGAGGAAGGGGTTGCACCCCCAAAACGCCTCCATTGATCTCCCGTGATGGCAGATAGCACATGTTGGCACACTGTGTGCATCCTCCAAATTTGGCTTTTCAAAACATAGAAAAAAATTTTCAAAGATTGGACCACAATAAAACAAGTGATTTTGTGGGGTTTAAATTTGCCCCAAAACATCAATGATGTTATTTTTTAATAACATCACTGATTTGTTGCTGTATGTTGTGCAATTCGAGATTACACCCCATGATCTCCCCGATCAGGATCTGGGCACTTTCAAAAGTAAAGCGTTCTCTATCTCTCACATCACGATCACCTAAAAAAAGGTAAAGAACAAAAAAAAGGTCTCAAAAATCTGCCACCATCCATCTCTTTTACCTGAGCCTGTGGTCGCAGACACTCACCTGTTGTGGTGCCAATCTCCACCACATCTTCTTCTTCCTCCTGCTCTTCTTCTTGGGTTGGGGGTATTTCACCTTCTTCCATAGGTGGGGGGTCTGTGGTCTCCTCGGATGAGGGGTGTCCTCCGAGTCTTTTCTCCCCTATGTAAAACAAAAATGGTATAATTAGCACACAGATATTTGATGGCAGAACTAGAAATAGGAAACATTGCTTGGAAGTAGGGTACAATTGTCAATTTTAGCCGAGTTCCAAGATGTATATTTTTTATTGCCCTTTGTCAAGCTGCAATACTTTACCTGTTTGGTACAAGCTTCACAGATGTAGCCCCCCCTATAGTATACACTGGAGCACCTGTGTGGCCCCCCTAATGAAAATGGTGTTCTTGTGTCCCACACTAGTGCTCCAGTGTCCAGATGTGAAAACAGCTGCTCAGTGTCCTCTCCTTACACACAATCTAGTTGGCATTTCATTCTAGTAACAAACCCATCTACACAAACAAATATTTGGCATCCAAGTAGGCCCAAAAAATGTATGAAAATGCATATGGCCTAAACAATGGTGTTCTAGAGGCCGAAAGAAAAATGTTTGATACGAACGAATAATGGGCCCATGAACATTAAAGTTGCCCTTTTAAACGTTACAATTAATAAAAGCATATGGAGCAGAATGAACGGAATAAAGACAGAAAAGGAACACAGCACAACTACTTACTTTTTTGCAGCACTCTCCGGATCTTTCGGTACTGCTCTGGCTCTCTCAACTTCAGGTCCGACCACCGCTTCCTGAGCTGATCTTTAGATCTTCGTACCCCGAAATTCCTGTGAAGGCTTTTGATCACTTTAGCAATGATTTTGGCCTTTCGGATGTTGGGGTGGGGGTAAGGCCCATATTTTCCGTCATAGTCGGACTTCCTCATGATGTCGACCATCTCCAACATCTCCCCAAAGGACATATTTGTAGCCTTAAAACGTCTCCTTCTGGTTTGGGACGTGCCTGGATCCGGGCTTTCCTCCTCCTCCTCCTCGTTGCTATAATTAGCACACACCTGCTCTAAATCCGCCATCATGCTCTTCACCCACTGCGCCGAACGAAAAGGGGCGGGGAATAGACTAGAAAGAACGTCAGGGGCGGAGTTACACGCATGCGCAGTGTGTATAAAGCGTAACACGCGTGCGTATTACGTACGATCTGTGAGCGGAGGAAGGAGCATTGGACGCGCCGATCGTAAGAACGAAGGTAAGAGACAAACTTGTGCCTATACTGCTTCTAGAATGAGGCCTATATTGTAACAAGATTAGGAGAGTTTTGTCTGACATTAGGCTTTGTCTTGTGTTGTGTCTTGCAGTGAACATGGATATCTTAATGAAAGACAATGACTTCATGTCAGTATTCATAGAGATGCTAAGGGAGCTGCCCTGTCTGTGGGAGATTACCCACCCCCATTTCAAGAACCAAGCAAAGAGGAAGGCAGCACTGGAACAATTGTGTGAAATTGTGAAGCAGGTGATCCCCACGGCAGACATCACTTATTTAAAGATCTTCATTGGTGGCCTGAGGAGCACATATCTGAGGGAGCGCAAGAAAGTCCTGGATTCACAGAGATCCGGAGCAGCAGATGACATCTATGTCCCCAGGATGTTGTCCTACGACAGGCTGCACTTTCTGGCAGGCCAGACTGAACCCAGGCCATCCCTCTCAAGTCTTCCTTCCACTCTTCCTTCCCCCCCGGCTGAGGCTTCTGATGCCCAACCTGGGCCTTCCAGGCAACAACACAAGGAGGAGCCCAGATTGAGCCAGGTATAGCATTCCTCTAAATATTTCTGCTTGTACAATCAATGATGTTAACTAGATGTTAGTTGGGAGTACTAATTTAGGATTGTGATTGATGAAGCAACAACTAAAACCATGTCCCTTTATCATACACAGGGAAGTCTCAGCCAGGAGGTGGCCGGGCTGAGCCGGCTGGCTGATCTGCAGGTCCCTCCACCCCCCCTGAAAAGAGAAAGTGGCAGTAGGAGGAGTACCCTAGAGGAGGCTGCTATAGCATTCTTTTGGAGGGCTACAGAGGTCCTGGGAGCACCCCACACCATGGAAGAGAACATTGCTGCCTTCATAGCATATAAAATGCAGAGGATGGAGGAGGGCCAAAAAGTCTTGTGTGAGGCCCTCATATCGGAGGCTCTGGAGAAAGGTATGAGGGGCCAAATTACACCTCAGACACACCTTGCGTTGGTCCTCCTCCTCCTCCTGCAGGTCCTCCTCCTCCTCCTCCCTCTCCTCCAGGTCCTCCCAGTCCTCCTCCAGGTCCCCCCAGTCCTCCTCCAGGTCCCCCCAGTCCTCCTACTCCTCCTCCTGCCACATCTCCAACTGCACAGCCACAGCCCGGAAGGAAGCGTGGAAGGAAGACCAGACAGTGATTGCCCTGGGTTCAGTCTGGTCGGCCAAAAGATGCAGCCTCTTGTGGTACCACAGCCTGGGGACACAAATGTCATCTGCTGCTATCCAGATCTCTGCGAATCCCGGACCAGACTGCCCTCCCTTAGATATGGACTCCTCAGGCCACCAATTTTGATGTTGAAGAATTGTTGTCTGCCGTGGGGGTCCCAGGCTTCGCTAATTTCTCCTGTTGATCCAGTGTTGCCTTCCTCTTTGTTTGGTTCTGAGCCCTTAATAAAGGATTTTTGTTTTGAATTATACTCTCCTATGTGTTTTACTTCAAAAAGGACAGTTGGTTTGTGAGGATTCAGGTACATTTCAAATATACAATGTGAAATGAACAAGTGAACCAACAACAGACAATCTCCTGGAGATTAAAGAATAAAAGATATCAATGGTGTTGGGGTAACTTGACACACAAAACACACACAAAAATATTCTGGAGGAAAAATAAAAATAACATTGAACAAAGATCAGCCTTGGAAAAAATCCAAACATTAAAGAAAAAAAAAGGCTTAAAATCCAAAAAAAAAAAAAAAAATAAAAAATATAAAACTGTCAGATGTGACAACTAATAACAATATATTCAGGGAATCCCTATAAAAAAACACAAATAAAACTTTGTGAGAAGTGTGTGTGAATATGAGCATCAAAACTACTTAATTCTTGTCACATTATAAAGAAGAAGAGAGTGCGCCGTATTAAACCATTTTTAACATTGCAGCGTGATGAAAGTGCTGTATCCATTGCGAACACTAAGTTTACCAGAACGAGCTGTCCCGTCTCGGAATTTCTTCTGAGCATGCGTGGCACTTTGTGCGTCGGAACAGGCCACACACGGTCGGAATTGACGCGATCGGATTTTGTTGTCGGAAAATTTTATCTCCTGCTCTCCAACTTTGTGTGTCGGAAAATCCGATGGAAAATGTCCGATGGCGCCCACACACGGTCGGAATTTCCAACAACACGCTCCGATCGGACATTTTCCATCGGAAAATCCGACCGTGTGTACGGGGCATTAGAGTGGGTTCTCCCATGGGTAGGAGACCAAGCTGAAGCTCACTATATGTTGAGGCAATGTGCAGATGGGTTTAGTTGAAGTCCTCGATGTGTCTGAAGAACCATTATTCAACCCAATCAGCACCTGCAAACATTGTGGCATTGTAAAACTCTGACATTCACAGACATGACTAGGCATGATGAGAACTGTAGTTCCTACAGTTCCTACAGGCCTAGAGTGAGATGATGTCATCAGGATTTACATGATTGTGTCATCTCTAAACCAGAATCTCAGTCCAGGGTGTAGATAGTGACCTTGGATGATGTCTAAAAGAAGATGTCACCATCTTTCTAGAGAGAAAAGTAGATAAAGTCATCAGCAGGGGTAGTAATGTGACCTCTGTGAAAGGGAATAGATGCCCCAATTTAGTCAACAGAAAAAAACAGCTGGCAACTCCATGAACCTCAAACTTCTTTATTATGCCATCCCAGTGAGCAGAAGGACCTTAATCGCTGAGGCCTTTACTGGGTGAAACATGTTAGAGGGGGTTCTCCCATGGCTAGGAGACCAAGCTGAAGCTCACTATATGTTGAGGCAATGTGCAGATGGATGCCATTTGGTTGAAATACTCGATGTGTCTGAAGAACCAATCCGATCATCACCTGCAAACATTGTGTCCAGTCAGCTGGGATAACAGATTGGGGCATCTCAAACAGAAGCAATGCATTGCTCAGAGCAGTGGAGCCATGGTATGTAGCTGGAAGCTGTATTCCGGGTGCCCAAGCTGTTGTATCCGCCGATCCACCAAAAGACAATATAGTCAACAGAAAAAAAAAAAACTGCTGGCAAGAACCTTAAACATCTTTTTTATGACATCCCAGGGAGTAGACAGACAGTGTCAGATGCATTTCAGCAATAGTTGTGCTGTGAACAAGGCTTATCCCTGAAACGCATCTGCCACTGTTGTCTACTCACTGGGATGGCATAATAAAGACGTTTAAGGTTCATGGAGTTGCCAGCTGTTTTTTTTGTCTGTTGACTAGATTTGGACATCTGTTCCCTTTCACAGACTTTATCTACTTTTCTCTCTAGAAGGATGGTCACATCTTCTTTCAGGCATCATCCAAGGTCACCATCTACCCCCTGTACTAAGATTCTTGTTCTGAGATGACACAATCATGTAAATCCTGATGAAATCATCTCGCATTGATTGGAAAAATTATACTGATGTTGCCAGAGATGTATTCATGCAGATGTGTAAACATACTGACAGGTCCACTTTAAGAGACTCTGCCTCCTTCCAAAGTGCTTGCTGCAGCTGTTCTTTTCTCAGATTGAGTGAAGTTATCCTCTCTCTCTAAGGAAAGAGCAGCCTGTTTTTTTTGTTGGAGTAGGTCAGTCAGAAGTAGGGATCAGATGAATATAGCTGGGTTTGGTTTGGGAGGGGTTCAGGGAGCTTACTGATGATCTGGTGCCAAATTCCCACATCTGAACCCCATTAAAGTCAATGGGAGTCATGGGAGGCTGGGTACTGCCATGTGGGATATGCACCAAGCAAGCAAGAAAAAAAATGTTTGGTGGGAGCAGCAATTTTAATAAGGGTTAAAGTAAAACATTAAAATGTAAAATTCCTTTAACCACTTCAATACCGGTCACTTCCCCCCCTTCCTGCCCAGGACAATTTTCAACTTTCAGCGCTGTCGTACTTTGAATGACAATTGCGCTGTTACACTGTACCCAAACTGAATATTTATCTATCATTTTCTTCCCACAAATAAAGCTTTCTTTTGGTGGTATTTGATCACCTCTGGGTTTTTTTTTCTGCTAAACAAACTACAAAATATCTAAATTTTTGAATTTTTTTTCTTTGTTTCTGTTATAAAATTTTGTTTTCTCCTTTACTGATGGGCACTTATGAGGGGGCACTAATGAGGCGGCACTGATGAGGAGGCACTGATATGTAGAATCGATGGGCTCTGATAGGTGGCACTGACAGGCGGCACTGATGGGCACTGACAGGCGGCACTGATGGGCACTGATTGGCACTGATAGGCAGCACTAATTGGCACTGACAAGTGGCGTTGATGGACACTAATAGATGGCACTGATGGGCAGCACTGATTGGGCAGGTACTGACAGGTGTTAATGCTGGGCACTGATTGGCACTGTGATGGACACTGATTGGCACTATGGTGGGCACTGGTGTGCACTGTGGTGGGCACTGATTAGCACTTTATTGGGCACTGACAGAAGTTAATGATGGGGCACTGACTGGCAGCTGCTGGGCACTGATTGGCAGCTGATGGGTACATTTGATGTGGGCTGTGCTGATAATCAATGTGCTGATTATCAACACAGACCCCCTCTCTGACAGGGAGAGCCGCCGATCGGCTCTCCCTGTCAGTGCGAACCAAGGAATGCCGTTTACCGGCACTTCCTGGTTCACGCGATGATCAGCTGTGATTGGTCACAGCTGATCACGTGGTAAGAAGTCTGTGTCAGAGGCTTCTTACCAAGATCGGAGATGAGGTGTGTCAGACTGACACGCCAAACTCGCGGTCGCCGCGCTGCGCGCCCCCACGGGGGCGCACCGGCATGTTATCCTGCTGGACGTCATATGAAGCCCAGTCAGGATAACAGAACCACTTCCTGGCCTTCAATCTGCTATAGGCCGGGCGGGAATTGGTTAAATAACATGTCTGGGGATTCCCTGGCCCTCCCTGTGAGGTGGCACATCTGTACAATGTATACAATCTACTACAGCAACACCGACATTTACAAAGAAAAAATGCTGTTAAATTGCTGGCAAATTACAGTTTCCAGACCCTTATCTTGATGGGGGTCTGGTATGATGATGGGGGGTCTGGTATGATGATGGGGGTCTGGTATGAATTTCAAGGGGGACTCCAAGCAAAAAAAAAATCCATAGCAGACCCTTATATAACAATGCAGGCTGGCAGGCCAGAAAAGTAGGGGGTCAATCACGTACTTCCAACCTGCTTCCTGAACCATACCAGGACACATGCCCTCAATATAGGGAAGGTACCATTCCAGTGGTGTTTCCCATAGTAAAGCACCTTGTCCCCATGATGATGAATACAAGAGCCTCCTCCCCACAACCCTGGCCCAGTCTGTGGATGGGGGGCTTATAAGAATCTGCTAATTACAGGTTACAGCCTCTTACTTTTGATTGTAAAAAAATGTCTGGGGATTCCCTTCATTCACACCAGACCATTACCCTACATGAGGGTCTTGTAAAAATACATACTAGACCCTTATCTTGATGGGGGTCTGGTATGATGATGGGGGTCTGGTATGATGATGGGAGTTTGGCATGATGATGGGGGTCTGGTATGATGATGAGGGTCTGGTATGATGATGGGGGTCTAGTATGATATTGGGGGTCTGGTAGGATGATGGGGTCTGGTATGATGATGGGGATCTGGTAGGATGATGGGGTCTGGTATGATGATGGGGGTCTGGTATGATGATGATGGTCTGGTATGAATTTCAAAGGGGACTCCAAGCAAAAACAAAATATACAACAATGTAGCCTGGCAGGCCAGAAAAGTAGGGGGTCAGTCATGCACTTCCCCCCCGCTTCCTGAACCATACCAAGCCACATGCCCTTAATATAGGGAAGGGACCATTCCAATGGTGTTTCCCATAGCAAAGCACCCCGTCCCCATGATGATGAATACAAGAGCCTCCTCCCCAAAACCCTGGCCCAATCTGTGGGTGGGGGGGCTTATCAGAATCTGGAAGTCCCTTTAACAATAAAGGGGCCCCTAAATACCAGCCCTTCCACGTGAAAGAGAAAGGGGTACACAGTGTCCCTACACAGTCACAAAACATGTGTAAATAAAAACACACCTTTTGACAAGTGTTTGATTTAAAAAAAAAAGTCCTAATATGAAATTCCATTGTCACTCACATCATCCAGGGACAACCATGAGGAACATTGCTCGCCAACTTGCTAAAACTAAATACCCGCCAACTGCTAGGCTTGTCTTATCCCATCGCTACACTCTCAACAAATGACAGCTCTGGTCCTGTCTACTAAATGTAAACAATAGGGTGGGGTATTCCCAAAATATGGCCAGGTGGCTATATCTGGGAAATGAGGTCATCTACTGTAGCTGTTGACATGACCATATTTGGTCAGTGATGTCAGTGCTATCCCCGCCCCTTTGTGTACATGGCTGGAAATTCCTGGCCAGCAAGTGAATGGGGCCCAATGATGTCACTGACTGCTAAAGACATGGCTGGTGCCTGCTGCTTCCTTCACAACCACTAACAGGGGAAGAATGAAGCTCTCACATATAGCGGTAGACAAAACATTACTCTATATGACATTCGTCTCCTGCCCAGGCAGATAAAAGGCCGGATCAGCAAAGAGCTCTCTGAGATAGATGTTCTGTCCTATTCTATGATTTGTGGCTTTAAGAGAAAAGGAAAGACGGCTTACAAAATGTTAGTAAATCTTGTTGATCCGGTAAAATGACTTTCAGGGGAACTACAGACCAACGTGTGGAGGAGCTGTGTAAACTCTGCTTTGTTTTAACTCTTTTAAGATAAGGAAATCAGCGATCCTAGCCACAATGATGATGAGGATGGTGATGATGATGATGATGAAAACAACCTCCAGTATCTCCTCTATACAAACTTTTACCCTTAAAACCCTCCATAGGCGAAGTTTAAAAAATTGTACAGGTTGCATGTTTTGAGTTACAGAGTAGGTCTAGAATTATTGCTCTCGCTCTACCAATCGCGGCGATACCTCAAATGTGTGGTTTGAACACCGTTTTCATATGCCGGTGCTACTCACATATGCATTCGCTTCTGCACGCGAGCTCGGCGGGACGGGGCGCGTTTACATATTTTTTTTCCTTATTTATTTTTTATTTTTTATTTTTACACTGTTCTTTTAAAAAAAAAATGTGTCACTTTTATTCCTATTACAAGGAATGTAAACATCCCTTGTAATAGAAAAAAAGGCATGTCAGGACCTCTTAAATATGAGATCTGGGGTCAAAAAGACCTCAGATCTCATATTTACACAAAAATGCAATATAAAAAAAAAAATTTGTCATTTGAAAAAAAATGGCCCTTCAAGAGCTATGGGCGGAAGTGAAGTTATGACGTCGCTTCCACTCTGCAATGGTATGAATACGGCTGGGGGCCATCTTCCCCTCACTCGTCTCCATGCCACTAACGTGAGTTGATCCGATCTCCTCCGCCACTGCCTGCGGAGTTGGTAAGCGGTGGAGGACACCGGAGCGTGGTGGGAGGGGGGCCAATCCCCCCGCCGCCGATAAAAGTGATCTTGCGGTGAATCCGCTGCAGAAACCACTAATATCACGGACCGGAGCGCCACCCGAAAAAGAGGATACCAGGGTTATGGTAGATGTTATGCTGCCATAACAATGATATTCCTTTTCAAGGTTAGGATGTATATCGGCGTGCGGCGATCCGGAAGTGGTTAACGTGTGTTGCTGTGCAATGTGGATATGAATGGTAAGGGGTCTTTTACTGCAATGAGAGAAATCCATGAACCTTTTTCTGTTATGTACCGTAATTCACCATATGCTGCAAGGAAGGTGACCTGTCTTCGTGCATTGGGGTGCAGTTCATTGCAGCAATGGATGTAACAAGAGCTGCTGTGTATGTGTCTCCGCATTGTGGAAGTGTAAATAGGCCTCTAATGATGTATAGATGATTACAGAACTACATGAATTTGTGTCTATTATATCTGAGTTCAGCTATATTCACAGAAATCGTGTCCTGTTGGTACAATGAGGTAAATGTTCTCCTCGTTCCTCTCTTTCAGCTTGGCACCGTTGTACACCACCATCACCACCTTCACCATCATGGTCTCCCTCATTGTGCTTCTGCTCATTCTGGCTGTCTACTCCCTCTGTCAAAGGAAAAAGAGAAACGCACAAAGTAAGGAGGAAATTCCGGATGTTCTTTGAAAATTAGAAAATCAGAAAATCAGAAAATTCAAAAGAACGAAAATAAGAACCAAAATTCAAAAATGTGAAAATCTGAAAAAATAACTAACTAATAATATCTTAACTATTATTCACTATTAAATCATAGGTATTTAGGTATATACCTATCTAACTGTTAAATTATAGGTATTTAGGTATATAACTAACTAACTATTAAATTATAAGTATTTAGGTATATATATATATATATATATATATATATATATATATATATATATATATATATATATATATATATATATATATATACCTAAATATAGGTATAGGAATTTCCTTTCAAAATTGTCCATTAGTGAGCGTAACGAATACGAATTTATCAGAAGTTACGAATCTACGTAATAAAGAATGCCGCATCTAAACGAATGGAATGTAACAAATTAATAATAATAAATAACAATAATAATAATAAAAACGTATTATTATTATTATTTATTGTTATTTTGTTCCGTTCCATTTGTTTAGACGTGGCATTCTTTATTTCGGATAATTCGTAACTTCAGATAAATTTGTATTTCGTTATTTTCACTAACAGCCACATTTGAAAGGAAATTCCAATACCTATAATTTAATAGTTATTATTAGTTAGTTATTATTTTGAATTTTGGGATTTTCCTTTCTTATTTTCGGGTTTTACGAAATTTACAAATTCCAAATTTCTGAATTTTCGGAAAACAAAACGAACATGTTTTTTCAGCAGTGCACATGTCTACTGTACAGTCCCACTAATGAACTCAAAATCAGACTGGTGACAGTACTGGCAGTGCGGCAATCATATAAACCAACTGGGGTTCATTTCATCTAAGATAAGAGCTGATTTTGGATTGGGTAATATGGATGGCGGCACACATCATGGTCGCTCTTTGACGGTATCCATGGGCTTATAAAATGAATACGCGAAGGACGATCAGTGTTGGGTGAACAATGTTATCTGTATAGGACAAATTGAGTACAGCGCAATCATCAGGAAAGTAATAATATAACATACATAAAACACAATATAAGTGTAAAAAAAAGAAAAAGTCTCTTAATATTCGAGTATATCAACACAATTCACTTCTTCCCAGAAACGTGAAAAAAAACAAAACCTTTCAAAACTAGAAAGAAAAATCGAATAAATCCTTAGATCAACGATCACAATAAATCAAAAACAGGCGCTCGTGCAATCCACCACCAATGCTCTCTAGCAGCTCACCTCCAGCTCCTGTTTTACCAGAGAGTCAAAACATACAGTACACCTTAAGGGATAAATGGGAGATCTGTGTGGATGGATGGATATCCTTATGGCTTTCACAGCTCAGCTCTCTCCTTCATGGATGTTCACATGTAATACCAGCCATATAAAACAGAAAACATACCTCTCTGTAAAAAAATATTTTATTGTCATAAAATTTGTAACGAAACGTCCCACACTCCGCGTGAGTGCTTTCATCATATAACTCCAGTCTGAATATAGATATCAGATATTCAAAACCGCTGACAACCAATAACTAGGCAGTACTCGTATTGGTTGCTCAACATGAACTGTTTATTGAAACACAGGTACACAGAGGTAACACTCCCATTGCATTCAGACTGTCCAATCAACAGGGAGAGGAGAGCTACCTTTGACTGTGCTCCCATCTAATCTAACTCTGTACTGCTCTATATTACATCCAGCCCTTGCAATTACCTTACTATGGTTATTTTTACAGCCTAGTGAGTTGCTTTACCTTAACATATGCCACTGTGGTGGGCGTCGTGTTTTCCCTTCCACACTGTCCGCACTTCCCCTTTCTTCCCCCTCCACACTGTCCACACTACTTTCCTTTCACTTCTATTACTCCATCACCATCTAAACCCCCCCATCACACCTCTTGGTTTCCCCTTTCCCTCTCCCCCCCCCCCCTTTTTTGTCCTCACTTATTTCCTCACATTCATAGTCTCACTTCTTTATTTTCTGTTGCTCCCTGTCCTGTCCTCCCCTACCTCTTCCCTTTCCTTTTGTCCCCCCTTTCTCCCCCCCTTTTTTTCACCCCATATTCTGCCCCCTTTCTGTTTAGGTTTCCCTCCCTTTGATGTACCATCCCAGTACTTTCCCTTATCCCCTTCCCCCTTCCCCGTACCCCTTCCTCTTCCGTCCTCCCCTTCCCTTTACCCCTGCCTCTCCCATTCCTACCCTTTCCTCCCTGGCTTGCTGTTTCCCTCTCCCCCTCCCCCCCCTGTCCCCGCTCTCCCCTCCTATGGCCCTTCCCTCTCCTTCTTTCTTCTCTTTTTTCCCCCTCTTCCCCCTTCCCCCTTTTTCCTTTTTTCATTCTTTTCTCTCTCCCTCTTGTCTTTCCTTTCTTTTTTCCCCCTCCTTCCCTCTTCATTACCCCCCCCCCCCCTTTTTTCCTTGGTAATTTCTCCTCACCTCCCTTCCCTCTCATCCCAGTTGTCCCTTCCCTCACTCCTTTTGTCATCCTTGTCCTGTCCCTGCTCCCTTCCCTCCTCCCCCTTTCCCTCCCTCTTCCCCCTCCCTTCCCCACCCCCATTCGGCCCCAAAGCAGCACCATCTTGGTTCCTCCACCACTGTACTACACCACCTTTTTATAAAAAAACTTTTTTATACCCCAACCTTTATTATTACCTTCTAATCAGAGATTGTCATTCACATCCCTCTTGTCCGCTGCGGGGGGGGGGGGGGATTTGTCGGGTCCTGACGCTAGTCTGTTTTGTCCAATCGGGTGAGCAGGTCTTCCTACTTTAACATTGATTGTAGTATGTTGTTAAAGTTTATTTTGCTCCGTAAATATGTTTTGTCTTAATGTATTATCTATTTTATAGACCACTCCTCCTGAAGAAGCGGTTTATACCATGAAACCGGTAGAGGAAACAACCTACTCCACTCCAATAGAAAATCTACGGGGGAACCCTTTAGTAGTTAGTTACTTGTGGTGTATACTTTTTTAAAAATATTTTGGTATAGTTTCTGTGTATTAAAATTTGATTTTTATCACATTAATCTTGTCATTGTATCAGTACCGAGATAGTCCATTCAATCACTTTAAGTGGTCATATGTGTTGGTCAGCGTGAGCAACTGCCCTCATATTTCCACCTTCCCAATTTTCGAATACGTGAAGGACAATCAGTGTTGGGTGAACAATCTTATCTGTATATGATAAATTTAGTACAGTAGTAGTTATATAACATACATAAAACACAATATAAGTGTAACAAAAAGAAAAAGTCTCTTAATATTCGAGTATATCAACACAATTCATGTCTTCTTCCCAGAAACGTGAAAAAAAAAAACCTTTCAAAAGAAAGAAAAATCTAATAAATCCTTAGATCAACGATCACAATAAATCAAAAACAGGCGTTTGTGCAATCCACCACCAGTGCTCTCTAGCAGCTCACCTCCAGCTCCTGTTTTACCAGAGAGTCAAAGCATACAGTTCCCTTTGAGGGATAAATGGAGATCTGTGCGTGAGGATGGATGGATATCCTTATGGCTTTCACAGCTCAGCTCTCTCCTTCGTGGATGTTCACATGTAATACCAGCCATATAAAACAGAAAACATACCTCTCTGTAAAAAAATATTTTATTGTCATAAAATCTGTAATGAAACATCCCACACTCCGCGTAAGGCAGTACTTGTTTTGGTTTGCTCAACGTGAACTGTTTATTGAAACACAGGTACAAAGAGGTAACACTCCCTTTGCATTCAGACTGTCCAATCAGCAGGGAGAGGAGAGCTGTTGGAGGAATTCCCCCTCCCTCCTCACAGCAAATACACATACACATCACATAATACCCAAGGCAGACAGACACAATAGAACAATGGAATACAGCCACACCCCAATCGACCCAGCAAAGAGTCCCCAGCAGTATGAGACAATATATATATATATACATACAAAATTCCAGTGTGGTTGTACAGTGAGTCAGATTGCTGCAGATCAAACTGGGGTTCTCGGTCTGTCAAGGACTAATACTCACCGAGGCCGAGATGCTGAGAGCGGCTCGCCCTTACGACCACGCGCACCCAGACCCCTGAAATGGGTACAGGGAGCTGGGGGCACGTGGAGGCACGGGCTTCCGGTAGGTAGGAGGTCCGAAGATTGGAAGCGGGTGCTCTGGGGTCTGCGGGAGGGACCAGAGATCAGGGCGGAGTATAGGCAGAGGCAAGACTGTAATAATAAGCAGGGGTCAGATGTGTAGCAGGCAGTTTAGACAGTGGGAAGTCCGTTAATGCAGGCAGAGATCAGGATATCAGGCAATCCAGTAAAGTAATGGTTAAACAGGCCAAGGTTCAGTACACAGAGCAGGCAGGTAATTGGACAGTCCAGTAGAGTAGTGTTTTAACAAGCCAGGGTTCAGTACACAAAGCAAGCAGGTAATGGGACAATCTAGCAGAGTAGTGGTTAAACAGGCCAGGGTTCAGTACACAGAGCAAGCAGGTAATGGGACAATCCAGCAGAGTAGTGATTTTAACAAGCCAAGGTTCAGTACACAGAGCAGGCAGGTAATGGGACAATCCAGCAGAGTAGTGATTTTAACAAGCCAAGGTTCAGTACACAGAGCAGGCAGATAACTGGAGATAACAGGCACAGGGAATCAGGGAGAGCTGACGACGAACCAGCAACCCGACTGGGCGCTGGAGCCATCAGAAATAGTCTCCCTGCCCGGCGAGCGCGTCAGTGTAATGCGCTACCGTGCACCCGCACAGGCGACGGCGCGCACACGAGGACCACCGTGCACCCACGCGCGCCGCACCATCAGGCCACGGACGGGTGTGCGGCGAAGCGCCAGTCCCCCGCGCATGCGCACTGGAGCCTGCCGAGTGGAGACGCTCCCTGGCTCCTGACAGTGCCCCCCTCCTAAGGGCGGACACTGGACGCCAAGGCTAGCCATCAATTCTGGATGATCTTGGTGGAAAGTTTGGATTAACCGTGGAGCGTGCAGGTTCCTAGCGGGCTCCCAAGAATTATCTTCAGGTGGGTAACCCTTCCTTTGAATCAGATACTGTAGCTGCTTGCCCTTCTTCCTACAACTCAGAATGAACTCCACTTCGAATTCATTCTCGCCATCGATTCTGGCTGGCGGAGGAGGAGGCTCTCTTCTTCCCGGAAAAGGGCTAGGCACCACAGGCTTCAACAATGACATGTGGAAAACAGGATGAATCCGATATGTCTTGGGAAGTGCTAGCTCAACAGCCACAGGGTTAATGATCCTCTTGACTTGAAAAGGACCGATGAACTTAGGTCCAAGTTTTCGAGATGGCAATGGTAATCTAAGGTTAATGGTGGACAACCAGACCTCCTCTCCTAAGTCAAACTTTGGGTTCGCCTTTCTGCCCCGATCGTACTGTTTCTTGTAGTCTTCCTGCGCCTTGTGTAACATATCTTGGATTTTCTGAAAGTTGGATTGCAATGAGGTTATCCTGTCCTGGACTGCAGGGACTGTCATTTCGGGAATGTCGTTAGCAAAGGACGTGGGATGGAACCCACAATTGGCCCAGAAGGGTGTCTGGTTGGTAGAGGCATGAACTGAATTGTTGTACGCAAATTCAGCGTAGGGAAGAAGACTCGCCCAATCATCCTGAGAACCCGAGCAAAAGCAGCGGAGGTATTGCTCTAACGTTTGGTTTGTCCTCTCCGTCTGGCCATTGCTTTGGGGGTGATAAGCTGAAGAGAGACAAACGTTGATGCCCAGGGCCTTGCAGAGTTCCCTCCAGAATTTGGATGTAAACTGAATGCCCCTATCTGACACGATGCTTCTTGGTATCCCATGGAGCCTAACGACCTCTTTTAGGAAGACATTGGCTGTGTCTACGGCAGAGGGAGTACCCCTCATGGGCAAGAAATGGGCCATCTTGGAGAGGCGGTCGACAATGACAAGGATGGTAGAAAAATTTTCTGAGGTAGGTAGGTCGACAATAAAATCCATGGACACATCAGCCCATGGCCGTTCCGGGATGGGCAAAGGTCTGAGCAGGCCCCAGGATTTAGTGTTTTGGCCCTTGTTCCGCTGGCACAGAGAACAGGACGCCACATATTCTTTACAGTCCCTTCTCCATCCCGGCCACCAGAAAGAACGAGAAAGTAGTTCAGACGTTTTCTTACTCCCGAAGTGTCCTGCCATCTTATGGTCGTGACACATCTTAAGGGCTAAGGGCCGAGTCACTTGTGGTATGAATATTTTTCCTTTAATCCAAAAAAGTCCTCATAATTTCTCAAGGAGTGCACTACTGGTTCTGTGCACGAGCCCGATGAGGATCTAATGGATGACATTAAGTCCGCCTGAGTTAATCCAAGGAAGTTTTGGGGAGAGAGGATCGTGCTTGGTGTTGACGTTTGAGAGTCTGCGGAGAACATCCGAGAAAGAGCATCGGCCTTCCCGTTCTTTGCTCCAGGTCTGTAGACTATATGAAAGTTGAAACGGGAAAAGAAGAGGGCCCAACGGGCTTGACGGGGTTTTAGTCGTCTTGCTGTTCGGAGGTACTCAAGATTCTTGTGATCAGTAAAGAACATGACCGGGTGTACTGCACCTTCCAGCAAATACCTCCACTCCTCTAAAGCGAATTTTATAGCCAGCAGCTCCCTGTCACCCACATCATAGTTAAGTTCCGGTGGACTGAGTTTCCTAGAGGCGAAAGCTATTGGATGTAGAATGGCCTTAGGTCCTTGTCTCTGGGAGAGAATTGCTCCAGTTGCGATCTCAGATGCGTCCACTTCTAATACGAAGGGTTGAGTCGGGTCAGGATGACAGAGAATCGGGGCGGAACTGAACAACTTCTTTAATGTTAGGAAAGCCTCTTGAGCGGCCGAGGACCACTGAAAAGAACTGTGCTGACGAGTTAATTGGGTAATAGGTGCCACGATGGCCGAGAATCCAACAATAAATTTTCGATAGAAGTTGGCGAATCCTATAAACCTCTGTACCCCTTTTTTGTTAGATGGAGCCGGCCACTCTTGAATTGCCTGAATCTTCTGTGGGTCCATTGCGACCTCATTGGTTGAAAGGATGAATCCCAGAAACTGTATGGTTGATTTTTCAAATTCGAACTTTTCAGCTTTCAGGTATAGCTTGTGCTGTAGAAGTATGGCAAGAACCTTCTTTACGTGTCTCTTGTGTATCTCTGGAGTAGGGGAGAAGATAAGAATATCGTCCAGGTATACAACAAGGAAGTCATCCAGGTATTCTCGAAATATGTCATTCACCAGGTGTTGAAAGGTGGCTGGGGCATTACAGAGTCCGAATGGCATCACTAAGTACTCAAAATGCCCGAATCTGGACCTAAAAGCCGCCTTCCATTCGTCCCCAGCCCTGATCCTGACGAGATTGTAGGCCCCCCGGAGATCAAGTTTAGAGAACACCTTCGCTGATCGGAACCTCTTAAATAACTCGGGGATGAGTGGTAGCGGGTACCGGTTCTTAATCGTGATGTTATTGAGCTGTCGATAATCTACACAGGGTCTTAAGGTACCGTCTTTTTTACCAACGAAAAAGATACCCGCTCCGGCGGGTGAAGATGAAGGACGAATGAAGCCCTTCTTGAGATTTTCATCTATGTATTGTTTAAGAGCTTCTAGCTCGGTTTCTGAGAGAGGGAATATCCGGCCGAATGGAATCTCGGATCCAGGAAGGAGGTCGATCGGACAGTAGTAGGACCGATGAGGTGGTAGGCGGTCAGCCATCTGTTTACTGAAGACCTCTAGAAACTCAAGGTACTCGGAGGGAACATGTTGGAGGTTGCCTGATGGCGCAGCCATTGTAGCACAGACTTTGGGAGCCGGGAGCAAACAATGCTGAGAGCAATACTGAGAGGAGAAGGATACTGCCTTAGTGCTCCATTTAATCTGTGGATCATGAGTCTGTAACCAGGGCAAGCCTAGTATGACGGGAAAGATAGGTGAATGAATCAGGTCGAGCCGTAAGAACTCCCGGTGGCTGGAATCAGTGGTTACCGGAATAGGTTGGGTTTCCTGGGTGATGGGACCTGAGCAAGGAAGGGATCCGTCGGCCAGATGTACCCGTAGATCTTGATCTTTAGTTTGTAGGGGAATATTCAAACTGTGCGCCAAGGCAGAGTCTATGAAGCAACTGCATGCTTCGGAATCAATGATGGCCTGCAAGCGAGTCTCCCCTTCCGGAAGCTGTAGGGAGATAAACAACATCACATAAGTCTTGGGAATGTTATTGTTTGGATAGTTCAACACATTTGGCTGAGGAGTCTTACTGGGCCTGATCGGACAGCTGCGCAGGAAATGTCCGGTTCCTCCGCAGTAGAGACATAGGTTGGACTGTCGCCTGCGTTGCTTCTCTTCGGAGGTTAGCGGGCCCCGAACCAGGCCGAGCTGCATTGGTTCGACCTCAGGGACCGGTGCAGCAGCAGCCGAAGTTGAGGTCGAGGTCTGTGCGGAGTGGTGTCTTGGCAACGCCCAGGTGGGGCGTGGACCCTGGAACCGCTCTGAGCGTCGCTCCCGCAGTCGCCTATCTAGTTTCGTGGCTGCTTGAATGAGTTCTTCCAAGGAAGCAGGGGTTTCCATCCTAGCTAATTCATCCTTGAGTAACTCGGACAAGCCTTGGCGGTACTGATAGCGTAGGGCCGGCTCGTTCCAATTTGTATCGGCCGCCCACTTACGGAATTCCACAGTATAGTCCTCAATAGGTCTTCTTCCTTGGGACAGATGGGGCAGGATGGCCTCAGCTGTAGCCATACGCTGCGGGTCATCGTAGAGCTGGGACATACTCTCAAAGAAGGCCTCGATTGTGTTCAGGACAGGACTGCTCTGTTCCATCAAGCCGTGGGCCCAAGCTTGGGGTTCTTCGGATAGTAGGGAAATCACAAATCCCACCTTGACGATTTCCGAAGAAAAGGTTCTCGGCTGGAGAGCGAAGTAGAGTGAGCATGCGTTTTTGAAGGCCCTAAACTTCTTACGGTCCCCCGAGAACCGTTCTGGTGTAGGGACCCTGGGTTCTGGAAGTGCCATGACGACGGTGGGGTTGGCGGAAGCCTGAGGGAGCGGACCCCCACTGCTGGGTGCGGGAGCTGCGGCTGCAGAGGGTAGCGACCCTGTGATCTGCTGAAGACGGTTATCAATTTGGGTATAACCTTCCTGTAATTTCTGTACTGAGTCAGCGAGAGTAGATACCTGTTGGCACAGGATCTCCAGAGGAGAGCGCGCTCTGTCGGCCTCGGACATCTGGCTGGTTTGTACTGTCAAGGACTAATACTCACCGAGGCCGAGATGTCGAGAGCGACTCACCCTTACGACCGCGCGCACCAAGACCCCTGAAATGGGTACAGGGAGCTGGGGGCACGTGGAGGCACGGGCTTCCGGTAGGTAGGAGGTCCGAAGATTGGAAGCGGGTGCTCTGGGGTCTGCAGGAGGGACCAGAGATCAGGGCGGAGTATAGGCAGAGGCAAGACTGTAATATTAAGCAGGGGTCAGATGTGTAGCAGGCAGTTTAGACAGTGGGAAGTCCGTTAATGCAGGCAGAGATCAGGATATCAGGCAATCCAGTAAAGTAATGGTTAAACAGGCCAAGGTTCAGTACACAGAGCAGGCAGGTAATTGGACAGTCCAGTAGAGTAGTGTTTTAACAAGCCAGGGTTCAGTACACAGAGCAAGCAGGTAATGGGACAATCCAGCAGAGTAGTGGTTAAACAGGCCAGGGTTCAGTACACAGAGCAAGCAGGTAATGGGACAATCCAGCAGAGTAGTGGTTAAACAGGCCAGCGTTCAGTACACAGAGCAGGCAGGTAATGGGACAATCCAGCAGAGTAGTGATTTTAACAAGCCAAGGTTCAGTACACAAGCAGGCAGATAACTGGAGATAACAGGCACAGGGAATCAGGGAGAGCTGACGACAAACCAGCAACCCGACTGGGCGCTGGAGCCGTCAGAATTAGTCTCCCTGCCCGGCGAGCGCATCAGTGTGACGCGCTACTGGGCACCCGCACGGGCGACGGCGCGCACACGAGGACCGCCGTGCACCCGCGCGCGCCGCACCATCAGGCCGCGGACGGGTGTGCGGCGAAGCGCCAGTCCCCCGCGCATGCGCACCAGAGCCCGGCGAGCGGAGACGCTCCCTGGCTCCTGACACGGTCGCATTGTGCCCCTAATAGACACTCGGCTCGGACAGGGGAGGGAGGAGGAGGGGAGATCGGAGTCATCCCAGGCAGGACATCTGCCCCTCCTAAGGTAAGGAGTCCATCCTTCTCCCACGGGGGGGGGTTGGGGGGTGTTCCTGTGTTCCCCGCATTCATGTCTGTCTCTGAGAGGGGTGTCCCTTCCCCCCTGAATTATTGAGCACCAGCCGCCACAGCCAAGCATATGTCAGAGATCCAGAGATAAACGTAGTAGTACAGCAAGCAGGATCAGGAGCCAGAAGGAATGTCAGCCAAGCAAGTCTTCAACAGGAACGCAGCAGAAAGTCTCTGTGATGTTAACAAAGGCGAAGGCAGAGATCAAGTGAGCTGGATGACTTTAAGTAGGCAGGACTGACAAGCAGAATCAACAACAGCTGGGTAACTGTGGAGAGAGATGGGAGCTGGCAATTAGCCAACAGCTGACCGGCCAGCTCAGAGAAGGAAGGGCTGAGCCCAGCCCTGACAGTACCCCCTCCTCAATGACCCCTCCCCCTCGGAGGGCCACCGGGCTTGAGGGGAAAACGTCTATGGAAATCACGGAGGAGGACAGGGGCATGTATGTCCGAGGATGAGACCCAAGAGCGTTCCTCCGGACCGTACCCCTTCCAATGCACCAGGTACTCTATGCACCCACGGAACCTATGGGAGTAAACAATGGATTGTACTTCATACTCCTCATGGTTCTCAACCTGTATAAGGTGAGGACATGGCACCGACGTGGTAAAGCGATTGCAGACCAAAGGTTTCAATAAGGAGACATGAAACACATTTGAGATGCGCATACTAGGAGGAAGGTCCAAGGCGTAAGCCACTGGGTTAATCCTGCGAAGGATACGGAAAGGCCCAATAAAACAAGGTGCGAACATCAAAGAAGGAACACGAAGTTGGAGGTTGCGAGACGACAGCCAGACCCTGTCCCCAACCTGGTAGGAAGGTGCAGGCAGGCGTCTGCAGTCAGCATGGAAATTTGATATTCCAATCGCACACGTTCCCGGAAAAATGGCGCAAAAATTAATGGGTGCCGCTTGCCTGACGAAGGGGTCCTGCACGGCCCCAAAACGTTGCACCTTTCTTGTAATGTAACTTTTTTCATTAAAAGAACCTTTTTTGGACAACTTTTCTTGCTGATCCATGGTGTGCTGGCGAAGATGTACATTTGCAGTCAGCATGGAGTCTGTACCTATCGTTAGCATGTTGCAAAGCCTCCCGAACTTGTGCGCAAGTGGAACGAAGACCACAAAGATGCTCCTCTAATGCAGGAATACACTGCGGAACAAACGAGTTAGGCAACATGGAAGGTTGGAAGCCATAATTCGCCATACACGGGGACAATTGGGAAGCAGAATTCAAGGCACTGTTGTGAGCAAACTTTGCCCACGGTAATAGGTCTGACCAGTTGTTATGATGGTCAGAAATATAGCAACGTAAGAATTGCTCCAAGAACTGCTTGGCTCGTTCTGTGGCCCCATTAGCCTCCTGGTGATACGCAGAGGAGAAAGCAGGCTGAATTCCCAACTGTGCACAAAAGGCTCGCCAGAACCAGGAGACAAACTGACTACCCCTGTCCGAGACAATCACCTTGGGTAGAACATGTAAGCAAAAGATCTCCCGAGCAAAAATGGAAGCCAGTTCCTTAGAAGTGGGCAGCTTCTTAAGTGGAATACAATGACACATCTTTGAGAACCGGTCAACCACCATAAGGATAACAGTGTTGCCTTGGGAGTTGGGTAACTCCACAATGAAATCCATAGACAGGTGGGTCCAGGGCCTCTCTCCATTGGGTATGGGTTGTAGGAGGGCCACTGGAAGGTGTCGTGAAGTCTTACTTTGAGCACACACGGAACAGGCAGCTACGAAGGCAGATACATCAGCCCGTAGACTAGGCCACCAGAGTTGTTGGGAAATGGCCCAAACAAGTTGATTCTTCCCAGGGTGGCCAGCTGCCTTGGGAGAATGGTAAGCCTGGAGGTTTCTCAGGAGGAGCATGGACCTGAGCAGCAAGAATTTTGTCACCCAAAGGAGAAGTAAGACTGGTGCGAACCGTAGCCAGGATACGATCAGGAGGAATCATAGGAACCGGAACCGACTCCAACTTGGAAGTGGAGGAAAATTGTCATGACAAGGCATCAGCCCTTACATTCTTAGTACCAGGTAAGAATGAGACAATGTACAGTAATTAAAACTTGACAAGAAAAGAGCCCATCGCGCCCTTCTGGGAGAGATGCACTTAGCCTGAGACAAGAATGTGAGATTCTTTTGGTCAGTAAGAATGAGAACTGGCACAGTGGTACCTTTGAGGAGATGTCTCCATTTTTTTAGGGCTAAAATGATCGCCAACAGCCCTCTGTCACCAATCTCGTAATTGCACTCTGCAGGTAGCAATTTCTTGGAAAAGTAGCCACACGGTGCATAGCTCTCTCAGAGTTAGGATGTTGAGACAGAAGGGCGCCAACTCCAGTCTCAGAAGCATCAACTTCTAGGATAAAAGGCAACGCAGGATCAGGATGTGCCAACACAGGAGCAGAAACAAAGGCAGCCTTGAGACTCTCAAAGGCCTTAATGGACTTCCTGAATGAACTTCCGATAATAGTTGGCAAAGCCCAGGAAACGTTGCAGAGGACATAAACCCACGGGTCGGGGCCACTGTAGGACTGCCGAAAGTTTCTCTGGGTCCATCGAAAAACAAGCAGTGGAAATGCCCAGGAATTTAACCTGTTCACGATGGAATTCGCACTTCTCCAGTTTACAATAGAGATTGTTTTCTCTTAGTTTCTGAAGCACACGACAGACATCTGTGTGGTGGCTCTCCAGGGACTTGGAACATTTCAGGATATCATCGAGATAAACCATTACACTTAACTGCAACAAATCTCGGGAGGACATCATTAATAAATTCCTGGAAAACTGCCGGGGCGTTACAAAGGCCAAAAGGTACAAGGTACTCATAATGGCCTGTTCTAGTATTAAACGCAGTTTTCCACTTGTCGCCCACCTTAATCTGCAATAGATTGTATGCCCCTCTCAAATCAAGCTTCGTGAAAACCGTTGCTCCCTTGAGGCGGTCAAATAACTGTAATCAATGGAATCGGGTAGGCATTCTTAATCATGAAACGATTGAGACCCCTATAATCAATACAAAGTCTCAGTTCACCACTCTTCTTCTTCACAAAGAAGAAACCAGCACCAGCAGGAGAAGAGGATTTGCAAGTGAAACCTCGAGAAAGTGCGTCTGCAACATACTCCTCACTTTGACAAAGCGCAGGCGCGTGAAACATGTTAGTCACGGTCGCCACGGCAACACAACGGTGCTTGCGATCCGCCCAGCATTTGGTCTCTCCTCCGGCCCTCGGATTCACCGTGTACCATCCAGAGCGCTGTTTAGGAAGCCAGGTCCCAGCTCGGGCTGGTCAGCCAGCCTGACCGGTGGAATCATTTGACATGACCTACAAGACACCTTCTGGTCACAGTGAGTCTGGCATTCCATGTTTAGTCACCTGTTGCACTCTAGAGAGCGGTGTCCCTCCCATTCCATTTTTTGTGCACACTGGAGTCACAGAGTCTGCTACTGAGGTTTGATATACAAAGCACACTTGCTGATATTAACCCTTTGTTATCTGGAGTTACGGCGGCATCGCTTACACTAACATTCGGAGTACTTCAATTCTGACAGTGATTTGTTTTTAATCAGTTTGATTTTGCCTTTTTATTGCCAGTTGTTTTTTAATTTTGATGTGCATCCAATAAATGGACTCGATTGTTTAAATCATTCATAACACTCTTTTATTGCTGGTCCCATCGAGTGCTGCATTTTTGTCTATTTTGTTGCCCACTTCCCTCCAGGAGTTAGCAGCTGCACTGGGCTCTAGCCATTTTTTGAAATATTAATATGACATGACAATGGTCTTTAATGTTTGTCAGTTCTAGCGCTTAAGGACCTACTGTGGTTTTTTTTTGTCCTGGCCAACACCCATTGTCTGAGTAATGGTTTCATTATTAGCCTAAGGCTCCACTCTGTGTTAGCTCTTGTGGTTCTGCATTTCTTTTTCTTTGGTTACTGATTTTGGTTTGTATTTGACTACGATTCTTTACTACCCATCCTTTTTTTTTACCCATCCTAACCTTTGACCCATTCCTGTGTCTGAATCTGTCTCCTTTGTACCACACTCTGCTTCTAACCCCCTAGTCAGCTGCCATATGCCTATGTGTGCCCCACGGGCCACAACCTGGTACACCCTCCAACTACCCTGCTAATTCCTGTGCTCTGCCCTCTTGACCCCTGTACACTGCCATGATTACCTACTTCTTTGCCCTGCTGACCTTTGTCCTCTGCCCTGCTGACCCCTTTCTTCTCCCCCTTGCTGACTCTGATGACTCCTATACTCTACCTGATGACCTTAGTTCTCTGCCCTGCTGACTCCCGTCCTCTGCCCTGCTTACCTCTGTTCTCTACTCTGCTGACCCCTGCCCGCTGCTCTGATGACCTGTTCAATGCCCTCCTGAACCCATTTTCCACCCTGCCTACCCTTGCACTCTGCCCTGCTGATCCTTGTACACTGCCTGCTGACCACTATCCTCTGCTCTAGTGACCTCCTGTACACTGCCCTACATACTGCTGACCTCTGTACACTGCTTTACCTACTGCTGACCTCTGTACACTGTTCTACATACTACTGACTTCTGTACACTGCTTTACTTACTACTGACCTATGAACACTGCCCTACATACTATTGACTTCTGTACACTGCCCTACCTACTACTGACCTCTGTACACTGCTCTACATACTACTGACCTCTGTACACTGCCCTACATACTACTGACCTCTGTACACTGCTCTACATACTACTGACCTCTGTACACTGCTCTACATACTACTGACCTCTGTACACTGCCCTACATACTACTGACCTCTGTGCACTGCCTACATACTACTGAACTCTGTACACTGCCCTACATACTACTGATCTCTGTACACTGCCCTAGATACTACTGACCTCTGTACACTACCTACATACTACTGACCTCTGTACACTGCCTACATACTACTGACCTCTGTACACTGCCCTACATTATACTGACCTCTGTACACTGCCCTACATACTACTGACTTCTGTACACTGCCCTACATACTACTGACCTCTGTACACTGCCTACATACTACTGACCTCTGTACACTGCCCTACATTATACTGACCTCTGTACACTGCCCTACATACTACTGACCTCTGTACACTGCTTTACTTACTACTGACCTCTGTACACTGCCCTACATACTACTGACCTCTGTACACTCCCATACATACTACTGACCTCTGTACACTGCCTACATACTACTGACCTCTGTACACTGCCCTACCTACTACTGACCTCTGCACAGTGCTCTACATCCTACTGACCTCTGTATACTGCCTACATACTACTGACCTCTGTACACTGCCCTACATCCTACTGACCTCTGTATACTGCCTACATACTACTGACCTCTGTACACTGCCCTACATACTACTGACCCCTGTACACTGCCTACATACTACTGACCTCTGTGTTCTGTCTCTGGGACAGATAGCTAAACCTTCTTATCCCAATAACTTCAGATACCCTATTTCTTTGATCTCAGTTTTATTTGAACAAGCCAGGTGAAACTACAAAATAACAGAAATAGACTTCAATAAGTACAATATCGCATACAATACAGCATACATTGCATAAACAATGATATACAGTACAAGATGAGATAATAAAAACTTACTTTTTAAGTTCTCTAAGGGGTGATGACGATAGATTGAGAAAGACATGTCTTGCTTCCTGCAATGTGTTGAAAAGAATGGTGGCTGGTTCACTTCTTGTTAAGATTCTACCCAGAATTCCCTGCTTGCTGACAACTTCCTTAATTGCACATGCAATAAAACAAATAAACAGAACTGCAGCAATACCAAAAAGGAAGGCTAGAAGGAGCCTGCACACCACATATGATTGTCTTAAGTAAATTACACATTTTGCATGTAAATCTAAAAACACAGGTACAAATAAGGTACAAATAATCAGCAAGACGTCTGGTGGACAGAACACTCTGTACACTGTCCTACATATTACTGACCTCTGTACACTGCCCTACATATTACTGACCTCTGTACACTGCCCTACATACTACTGACCTCTGTACACTGCCTACATACTACTGACCTCTGTACACTGCCCTACATATTATTGACCTCTGTGAACTGCCCTACATACTACTGACCTCTGTACACTGCTCTACATGCTACTGACCCCTGTACACTGTTCTACATACTACTGACCTCTGTTCACTGCCCTACATACTACTGACCTCTGTACACTGCTCTACATGCTACTGACCCCTGTACACTGTTCTACATACTACTGACCTCTGTACACTGCCATACATATTACTGACCTCTGTACACTGCCCTACATACTACTGACCTCTGTACACTGCCCTACATATTACTGACCTCTGTACACAGCTCTACATATTACTGACCTCTGTACACTGCTCTACATACTACTGACCTCTGTACACTGCCCTACATACTACTGACCTCTGTACACTGCTCTACATACTACTGACCTCTGTACACTGCTCTACATACTACTGACCCCTGTACACTGTTCTACATACTACTGACCTCTGTTCACTGCCCTACATACTACTGACCTCTGTACACTGCCCTACATATTACTGAACTCTGTACACTGCTCTACATATTACTGACCTCTGTACACTGCTCTACATACTACTGACCTCTGTACACTGCTCTACATACTACTGACCTCTGTACACTGCCCTACCTACTACTGACCTCTGTACACTGCTCTACATACTACTGACCTCTGTTCACTGCCCTACATACTACTGACCTCTGTACACTGCTCTACACCCTACTGATCTCTGTACACTGCTCTACATATTACTGACCTCTGTACACTGCCCTACATACTACTGTCCTCTGTACACTGTCCTACATACTACTGACCTCTGTTCACTCCAACACATAATACTTACCTCTGTACACTGCCCAACCTACTACTGACCTCTATACACTGCCCTACCTACTACTGACCTCTGTACACTGCCCTACATACTACTGACCTCTGTACACTGCCCTACATATTATTGACCTCTGTGAACTGCCCTACATACTACTGACCTCTGTACACTGCTCTACATACTACTGACCCCTGTACACTGTTCTACATACTACTGACCTCTGTACACTGTCCTACATATTACTGATCTCTGTACACTGCCCTACATACTACTGACCTCTGTACACTGCCCTACATACTACTGACCTCTGTACACTGCCCTACATACTACTGACCTCTGTACACTGCCCTACATACTACCGACCTCTGTACACTGCTCTACATACTACTGACCTCTGTTCACTGCCGTACATACTACTGACTTCTGTACACTGCTCTACATACTACTGACCTCTGTACACTGTCCTACATTCTACTGTCCTCTGTACACTGTCCTACATACTACTGACCTCTGTTCACTCCAACACATAATACTTACCTCTGTACACTGCCCAACCTACTACTGACCTCTGTACACTGCCCTACCTACTACTGACCTCTGTACACTGCCCTACCTACTTCTGACCTCTGTACACTGCCCTACCTACTACTGACCTCTGTATACTGCCCTACATACTACTGACCTTTGTACACTGCCCTACATACTACTGACCTCTGTACACTGCCCTACCTACTACTGACCTCTGTACACTGCCCTACATACTACTGACCTCTGTACACTGCCCTACATATTACTGACCTCTGTACACTGCCCTACCTAATACTGACCTCTGTACACTGCCCTACATACTACTGACCTCTATACACCACCCTACATACTACTGACCTCTGTACACTGCCCTACATCCTACTGACCTCTGTACACTGCCCTACATACTACTGACCTCTGTACACTGCCCTACATACTACTGACCTCTGTACACTGCCCTACCTACTACTGACCTCTGTACACTGCCCTACATACTACTGACCTTTGTACACTGCCCTAGCTACTACTGACCTCTGTACACTGCCCTACATACTACTGACCTCTGTACACTGCCCTACATACTACTGACCTCTGTACACTGCTCTACATACTATTGACCTCTGTACACTGCTCTACATATTACTGACCTCTGTACACTGCACTACATACTACTGACCTCTGTACACCGCTCTACATACTACTGACCTCTGTACACTGCTCTACATACTACTGACCTCTGTACACTGCTCTACATACTACTGATCTCTGTACACTGCTCTACATACTATTGACCTCTGTACACTGCCCTACATACTCCTGATCTCTGTACACTGCCCTACATCCTACTGACCTCTGTACACTGCTCTACATACTATTGACCTCTGTACACTGCTCTACATATTACTGACCTCTGTACACTGCACTACATACTACTGACCTCTGTACACCGCTCTACATACTACTGACCTCTGTACACTGCTCTACATACTACTGACCTCTGTACACTGCTCTACATACTACTGATCTCTGTACACTGCTCTACATACTATTGACCTCTGTACACTGCCCTACATACTCCTGATCTCTGTACACTGCCCTACATATTACTGACCTCTGTTCACTCCACAACATACTACTTACCTCTGTACACTGCCCAACCTACTACTGACCTCTGTACACTGCCCTATCTACTACTGACCTCTGTACACTGCCCTACATACTACTGACCTCTGTACACTGCCCTATCTACTACTGACCTCTGTACACTGCCCTACATCCTACTGACCTCTGTACACTGATCTACATCCTACTGACCTCTGTACACTGCCCTACATATTACTGATCTCTGTACACTGCCCTACATCCTACTGACCTCTGTACACTGCTCTACATACTATTGACCTCTGTACACTGCTCTACATACTACTGACCTTTGTACACTGCCCTACATATTACTGACCTCGGTACACTGCCCTACATACTACTGATCTCTGTACACTGCCCTACATACTACTGACCTCTGTACACTGCCCTATCTACTACTGACCTCTGTACACTGCCCTACATCCTACTGACCTCTGTACACTGATCTACATCCTACTGACCTCTGTACACTGCCCTACATATTACTGATCTCTGTACACTGCCCTACATACTACTGATCTCTGTACACTGCCCTACATACTACTGACCTCTGTACACTGCCCTACATACTACTGACCTCTGTACACTGCTCTACATACTACTGACCTTTGTACACTGCTCTACATCCTACTGACCTCTATACACTGCCCTACATACTACTGACCTCTGTACACTGCCTACATACTACGGACCTCTGTACACTGCCTACATACTACTGACCTCTGTACACTGCTCTACATACTACTGACCTCTGTACACTGTCCTACATACTACTGACCTCTGTACACTGCCTACATACTACGGACCTCTGTACACTGCCTACATACTACTGACCTCTGTACACTGCTCTACATACTACTGACCTCTGTACACTGTCCTACATACTACTGACCTCTGTACACTGCCCTACATACTACGGACCTCTGTACACTGCCTACATACTACTGACCTCTGTACACTGCTCTACATACTATTGACCTCTGTACACTGCCCTACATATTACTGACCTCTGTACACTGCTCTACATACTACTGTCCTCTGTACACTGCCCTACATACTACTGACCTCTGTACACTGCTCTACATACTATTGACCTCTGTACACTGCCCTACATATTACTGACCTCTGTACACTGCTCTACATACTACTGACCTCTGTACACTGCCCTACATACTACTGATCTCTGTACACTGCTCTACATACTATTGACCTCTGTACACTGCCCTACATACTACTGACCTCTGTACACTGCCTACATACTACTGACCTCTGTACACTGCCTACCTACTACTGACCTCTGTACACTATCCTTCCTACTACTGACCTCTGTACACTGCCATACATCCTACTGACCTCTGTACACTGATCTACATCCTACTGACCTCTGTACACTGCCCTACATATTACTGATCTCTGTACACTGCTCTACATACTATTGACCTCTGTACACTGCCCTACATATTACTGACCTCTGTACACTGCTCTACATACTACTGTCCTCTGTACACTGCCCTACATACTACTGACCTCTGTACACTGCTCTACATACTATTGACCTCTGTACACTGCCCTACATATTACTGACCTCTGTACACTGCTCTACATACTACTGACCTCTGTACACTGCCCTACATACTACTGATCTCTGTACACTGCTCTACATACTATTGACCTCTGTACACTGCCCTACATACTACTGACCTCTGTACACTGCCTACATACTACTGACCTCTGTACACTGCCTACCTACTACTGACCTCTGTACACTATCCTTCCTACTACTGACCTCTGTACACTGCCATACATCCTACTGACCTCTGTACACTGATCTACATCCTACTGACCTCTGTACACTGCCCTACATATTACTGATCTCTGTACACTGATCTACATCCTACTGACCTCTGTACACTGCCCTACATCCTACTGAACTCTGTACACTGCTCTACATACTATTGACCTCTGTACACTGCTCTACATACTACTGACCTTTGTACTCTGCCCTACATATTACTGACCTCGGTACACTGCCCTACATACTACTGACCTCTGTACACTGCTCTACATACTACTGACCTTTGTACACTGCCCTACATATTACTGACCTCGGTACACTGCCCTACATACTACTGACCTCTGTACACTGCTCTACATACTACTGACCTTTGTACACTGCCCTACATATTACTGACCTCGGTACACTGCCCTACATACTACTGACCTCTGTACACTGCTCTACATACTACTGACCTTTGTACACTGCCCTACATATTACTGACCTCGGTACACTGCCCTACATACTACTGACCTCTGTACACTGCTCTACATACTACTGACCTTTGTACACTGCCCTACATACTACTGACCTCTGTACACTGCCCTACATACTACTGACCTCTGTACACTGCTCTACATACTACTGACCTTTGTACACTGCCCTACATACTACTGACCTCTGTACACTGCCTACATACTACGGACCTCTGTACACTGCCTACATACTACTGACCTCTGTACACTGCTCTACATACTACTGACCTCTGTACACTGTCCTACATACTACTGACCTCTGTACACTGCCCTACATACTACGGACCTCTGTACACTGCCTACATACTACTGACCTCTGTACACTGTCCTACATACTACTGACCTCTGTACACTGCCCTACATACTACGGACCTCTGTACACTGCCTACATATTACTGACCTCTGTACACTGCTCTACATACTACTGACCTCTGTACACTGCTCTACATACTACTGACCTCTGTACACTGCCCTACATATTACTGACCTCTGTACACTGCTCTACATACTACTGACCTCTGTACACTGCTCTACATACTACTGTCCTCTGTACACTGCCCTACATATTACTGACCTCTGTACACTGCTCTACATACTACTGTCCTCTGTACACTGCCCTACATACTACTGACCTCTGTACACTGCTCTACATACTACTGACCTCTGTACACTGCTCTACATACTATTGACCTCTGTACACTGCCCTACATACTACTGACCTCTGTACACTGCCCTACATACTACTGATCTCTGTACACTGCCCTACATACTACTGATCTCTGTACACTGCCCTACATACTACAGACCTCTGTACACTGCCCTACATACTACTGACCTCTGTACACTGCCCAACATACTACTGACCTCTGTACACTGCTCTACATACTACTGACCTCTGTACACTATCCTTCCTACTACTGACCTCTGTACACTGCCTACCTACTACTGACCTCTGTACACTATCCTTCCTACTACTGACCTCTGTACACTGCCATACATCCTACTGATCTCTGTACACTGCCCTACATACTACTGACCTCTGTACACTGCTCTACATACTACTGACCTCTGTACACTGCTCTACATACTACTGACCTCTGTACACTGCCCTACATACTACTGACCTCTGTACACTGCTCTACATACTACTGACTTTTGTACACTGCCCTACATACTACGGACCTCTGTACACTGCCTACATACTACTGACCTCTGTACACTGCTCTACATACTATTGACCTCTGTACACTGCCCTACATATTACTGACCTCTGTACACTGCCCTACATACTACTGACCTCTGTACACTGCTCCACATACTACTGACCTCTGTACACTGCTCTACATACTACTGACCTCTGTACACTGCCCTACCTACTACTGACCTCTGTACACTGCCTACATACTACTGACCTCTGTACACTGTCTACCTACTACTGACCTCTGTACACTATCCTTCCTACTACTGACCTCTGTACACTGCCATACATCCTACTGATCTCTGTACACTGTCCTACATACTACTGACCTCTGTACACTGCCCTACATACTACTGACCTCTGTACACTGCCCTACCTACTACTGACCTCTGTACACTGCCTACATACTACTGACCTCTGTACACTGTCTACCTACTACTGACCTCTGTACACTATCCTTCCTACTACTGACCTCTGTACACTGCCATACATCCTACTGATCTCTGTACACTGTCCTACATACTACTGACCTCTGTACACTGCTCTACATACTACTGACCTCTGTTCACTCCACAACATACTACTGACCTCTGTATACTGCCCTACATACTACTGACCTCTGTACACTGCTCTACATACTACTGACTTTTGTACACTGCCCTACATACTACGGACCTCTGTACACTGCCTACATACTACTGACCTCTGTACACTGCTCTACATACTATTGACCTCTGTACACTGCCCTACATATTACTGACCTCTGTACACTGCCATACATCCTATTGATCTCTGTACACTGCCCTACATACTACTGACCTCTGTACACTGCTCCACATACTACTGACCTCTGTACACTGCTCTACATACTACTGACCTCTGTACACTGCCCTACCTACTACTGACCTCTGTACACTGCCTACATACTACTGACCTCTGTACACTGTCTACCTACTACTGACCTCTGTACACTATCCTTCCTACTACTGACCTCTGTACACTGCCATACATCCTACTGATCTCTGTACACTGTCCTACATACTACTGACCTCTGTACACTGCCCTACATCCTACTGACCTCTGTACACTGCTCTACATACTACTGACCTCTGTTCACTCCACAACATACTACTGACCTCTGTATACTGCCCTACATACTACTGACCTCTGTACACTGCCCTACATACTACTGACCTCTGTACACTGCTCTACATACTACTCTCACTGGCCAGAACTCAGAGCAGACTGCCATTCCTGAAACTAGCCATGTTGGATTCCTATATCAGTGTTGCTGACTAATTATTCCTTAGTGATGACAAAAATTGTGAATAAACATGGATTTCTTCGTGCCATCCTTACTTTGTATTAGGGCCTTTCTTGTTAATTTCTTTAAAGAAAAAAGGGTTCCACACCCCAGTGATCTACTGGGTTCATTGTAGCTCCATGTTGTTTAGGTAGATTTACGCTTCTTTAAGGTTGCCTACCCCTAGTGTATGCAGAGTGATCTGACAAAATGGAGTTTATAGAGAAGGATATATATCAATAATTATCTGATAGTGATCTGCATAGTTAAGGCTCTGTGATCCAGATATCCCTAAGTATATAATGATGAAGTGTATAATAGGTATTGTGTCATGTAGGATAGTGACATTTATAGAAGAAGAGTATGGTTTAGGGCCTAGACTAGAAACATCACTATCAGATAATCATCAATATATCTCTTTGAAGGCAGTGTGATCTGGGATAGTGGACTATATAACGGGAAATATACTAGATGACTCTAGTTGTCTTTTTTTTTCATTTTAGAATTCGTCTGAGGTCATGCACAATCCTCTCCACATACTCCATGGGCGCCCTTCTCAGGAGCAGCCCTTGGGGTCACAGGGTCAGCCTCCATCCAATGGACAATACAGCCTCCTCCAATTACCAGTCAAATAGTGATGGCAGCGAGAAGATGGTGGAAGAGTTCATTTTATTTGAAATAAAGTTCCATTTTTTGTAGATTTCAAGTTTAGTGTTGGAACTTCCAATAATGCAAAAATCAGGATAATTTTAAAAATTTAGGTCTTTACTGTTACCCTTTTCTCTCTTTTTTTATACACTAGCTTATTAAAATACCTTAAAGTTGTGTCAAACTGACAGATGCCGCATGAACAACAGTTCCTATAGATGACAGGTAATGTTTTTTATTTTTTGCTTCTGATATTTTTGATGTTGTACTCAAACAACCTGACGGACCATCTCTTCATGGAGTAGATGAGATCCAACACCAATCACATCTGTAGAGCTCCCCAGTGGGCACATATTGGTGGTAGGTTTAGATTCCTGTAGTCTCCTTTACTTACTACTTTTCTTGATTTAGGCAGTAAAAAATCAACCAATACATTTTAGGTGTAGAATGATATTGTTTTACAGAATTTGGGTAAGGACTAGTTAGTGGATGTCAGTTTGTATAAGGGGTCAAGAGCACAACCCCCCCCCCCCCCACACACACACACACACATACTCCAGTTCTGCTAGAACTCTCCTCCCACTGAGGCCAATCAAAATAAATGCAGCCACGCTTACCAGAGAATGTGTGACCCGCTAATAAGAGTGGTCAAATGCGCTCAATTACAATATCCAGGCTGAAGTATAATGTGTCAGAAAATATATTTGCCACTGTGATGAACCCTCGTCCTAAAACCGGACTATGTCCACCGTCAATGCTTCCTCTGTCCAGATCCAACACTATCCAAGACTGTTTAGCCCACCCAGTCACCAGCCGCAACACAGTGTAGAGTGGCAAACAACAAACTGCTTTATTATCACACATGGACACAACAGATAAAATAACTCAGAGACTCTTTCCCTCCACCCTTGGAAAACAGGGCGGGTTAAATTGTCCAATGACAATAGACACCCAGGTCAGGTGTGTTCAAACTTCTCATCAGTAAACAGTCTTATCCGCAGGGGGGCTGCTGGAGGAGTCCCCCTCCCTCTTTCCTCACAGCAAACACACTTACACATCCCATAATATTTGAGGCAGACAGCCACAATAGAACAATAGAATACAGTCACACCCCAAACGATCACAACAAATTGTACACAACGGCATGAGACAACACACAATATATACATATATACATATACAACATTGAGTCTGACTAGCACAGATCATAGTGGGGTTCTCATTTACCATGTGCCCCTATTAGAGACACAGGGTGATGTACACATAAGAAGACCTGGGGAAGCTGGACACAGAGTTTCCACAGCTCTCCAAGGTAAGCTGAGTTGCACAAACCCCACCGACCCAAAGTGACCCCCGTCACAGCCACAACTAGCTGACTATACTGATTGTGGATCACATTCCTGATACATAGAGTAAAAGCAGGTTCCTCAAATTGGGACTTTAAATGGACCACAAACAGTATTTATGTAAAAATATACAAATTTATTGGACATAAATACCAATCAACAACATCAGAGTGGAACTAAAAACAAACACATATGTTGGGAGCAGAAATGGAAACAGCTGAAAAGAAAGCCCAAAACTGTCAAACAGACAGAGCGTCCAACGCGTTTCGAAAAAAACAACATGCAGATCTTCTTTAGGGTCAAAGGGCTTGCAAGTTCCAAATCTGTAGCTTAAATCCCAAGTGTTAGTGCTCCACCCAGACAGAGAGAGGTCATACCTCAATAATGGAAAGAAATATTTGTCCATCAAAGCCACGCACAGGCATCAGACCAGGAAGTTAGCGACAACCAGTGATCCACATAGGACAGAATAGTACCACTAAGGAAAGGCCAGTAGCCTAGATATTTGACTGTGGTATATATTCACAGAGCCTCTAGAGGAGATATAAAGTATTTATCCCCCAAAAGCAGGTCAGGTCGGTATAGATCCTGGTTTCCGCCATTTTGGTGCTGGTTGAAAAGACTCTCCATTCTGATTGTAGAGCCACTAGACCCGGATACCGGATACTGCAGCCTGGATATTGTAATTGAGCGCATTTGACTACTCTTATTAGCAGGTCACACATCCTCTGGTAATTGCGGCTGCATTTATTTTGATTGGTGACACCATTCTATCCTTACTTTCATCATTCTCAGGGCTAGAGGGACTTTTTTTCATCCTGAGTGCTTGTATTTATGCAATATCAATATGTGCTTTTGGATAATAACAGAATTTCACATATGAACTTTGTGCAATATACACCTTTGTTTGATTTAGCACTCCCAACCTGGCTAATTACTGGGCCCTGACTTATCCATGACATCACTGCAGCGGGGCTCTAACTAAATGGGCTTAGCACCTGATGACACTGTCTGCTGTAACCAGACACTATTCTGGTACAGAGCTACCTAGTGGCAAACAGATAACAGCACCTGCCTACAAGTTAAAATATTAAATTCTTTTAAATTCATTCATCCCCTGCAGGATACACCAAACAAATTACAATGTCAGGAGCAGAACCAGAAAAAATGAATCATCCCCCTTCACAATAAAAGACATCACATACCTCACGTGTAACACTTTATAAAAATAACACTTACAGTACATCACATATGTGATGGGAGTCACTTTGGGCGGGGGGCCCGTGGAACCCAGAATCCCTTGGAGAGGTTGAGAAACCCTTGCTTCAGCTCCCCATGCACCTCCTATGTCTAAGTTACCCTGTGTCTATTAGAGGCACAGAGTAACCGAGAACCCCAGTCTGATCTGTACTAATCTGACTCACTGAACAACCACACTGGAGTTTTGTATATATATATATATATATATATATATATATATATATTGTATATTACCTCATACTATGGTGTGCTCTCTGTTGGGTCGTTTGGCGTGTGGCTGTATTCCATTGTTCTATTGTGGCTGTCTGCCTTGGGTATTATGGGATGTGTATTTGCTGTGAGGAGGGAGGGGGGAATTCCTCCAACAGCTCTCCCTGCTGAATGGACAGTCTACCCTGCCCAGGATCCAAAGTGGGAGACTGATTGGAGGAATTCCCCCCTGCCTCCTCACAGCTAACACGTATACACATCCCATAATACCCAAGGCAGATAGACACAAAAGAAGAATGGGATACAGCCACACCCCAAACGACCCAACAGAGAGCATACCATAGTACGAGACAATATACTATATATATATATATATTAGGGATGAGCTTCGTGTTCGAGTCGAACCCATGTTCGACTCGAACATCGGCTGTTCGATCGTTCGCCGAATTGCGAACGTTATGGGCCGTTCGCGCTAAATTCGTGTGGCGCGTCACGGCCCATAATTCACTGCGGCATCGCAGTGCATTGCTGGCTGATGATTGGCCAAGCATGCACTATGACCCGCATGCTTGGCCAATCACAGCGCCGTCAGTAGAGAGAGCTGTAATTGGCCAAAGCCAGGGTGGCTTTGGCCAATTATGGCTCAGGGGATTTAGTACACACCCCACACTATATAAGGCCGCCTGCACGGCGGCCCTGTGTAGTGTGTGTTCCGGTGTGCTGAGAGATAGAGAGAGAGAGAGACAGTGTCATTTGATTTGAGTTAGATAGATTAGGCAGAACAGTCAGTCAGTTAGCTGCACTTACAGTGTATTGTGTATATATATGCATCCCAGGTGTTGCATATATATATATACACTGTATTCAGTTTAGCTAGATCCGTTCCTGTTATCTTCTATCTAGACTATTTACATTTAATGCAGTGCGTCCTGCTCACAGTGTTCAGCTAGATCCGTTCCTGCTATTTACATTTAGTGCAGTGCGTCCTGCTCACAGTGTTCAGCTAGATCCGTTCCTGTTATCTTCTAGACTATTTACATTTAGTGCAGTGCGTCCTGCTCACAGTGTTCAGCTAGATCCGTTCCTGCAATTTACATTTAGTGCAGTGTGTCCTGCTCACAGTGTTCAGCTAGATCCGTTCCTGCTATTTACATTTAGTGCAGTGCGTCCTGCTCACAGTGTTCAGCTAGATCCGTTCCTGCTATTTACATTTAGTGCAGTGCGTCCTGCTCACAGTGTTCAGCTAGATCCGTTCCTGTTATTTACATTTAGTGCAGTGCGTCCTGCTCACAGTGTTCAGCTAGATCCGTTCCTGCTATTTACATTTAGTGCAGTGCGTCCTGCTCACAGTGTTCAGCTAGATCCGTTCCTGCTATTTACATTTAGTGCAGTGCGTCCTGCTCACAGTGTTCAGCTAGATCCGTTCCTGCTATTTACATTTAGTGCAGTGCGTCCTGCTCACAGTGTTCAGCTAGATCCGTTCCTGTTATCTTCTAGACTATTTACATTTAGTGCAGTGCGTCCTGCTCACAGTGTTCAGCTAGATCCGTTCCTGCAATTTACATTTAGTGCAGTGCGTCCTGCTCACAGTGTTCAGCTAGATCCGTTCCTGCTATTTACATTTAGTGCAGTGCGTCCTGCTCACAGTGTTCAGCTAGATCCGTTCCTGCTATTTACATTTAGTGCAGTGCGTCCTGCTCACAGTGTTCAGCTAGATCCGTTCCTGTTATTTACATTTAGTGCAGTGCGTCCTGCTCACAGTGTTCAGCTAGATCCGTTCCTGCTATTTACATTTAGTGCAGTGCGTCCTGCTCACAGTGTTCAGCTAGATCCGTTCCTGCTATTTACATTTAGTGCAGTGCGTCCTGCTCACAGTGTTCAGCTAGATCCGTTCCTGCTATTTACATTTAGTGCAGTGCGTCCTGCTCACAGTGTTCAGCTAGATCCGTTCCTGTTATCTTCCTACTGACAGGCAGGCTTGTCTGGTTACAGTATATAAAGCTACCTGAAGAAAATTACAGGTGTTCTATTTGATCCTATTAGTACCACGGTCAGGCAGCTAGACTATTTACATTTAGTACAGTGCGTCCTGCTCACAGTGTTCAGCTAGATCCGTTCCTGTTATCTTCCTACTGACAGGCAGGCTTGTCTGGTTACAGTATATAAAGCTACCTGAAGAAAATTACAGGTGTTCTATTTGATCCTATTAGTACCACGGTCAGGCAGCTAGACTATTTACATTTAGTACAGTGCGTCCTGCTCACAGTGTACAGCTAGATCCGTTCCTGTTATCTTCCTACTGACAGGCAGGTTTGTCTGGTTACAGTATATAAAGCTACCTGAAGAAAATTACAGGTGTTCTATTTGATCCTATTAGTACCACGGTCAGGCAGCTAGACTATTTACATTTAGTACAGTGCGTCCTGCTCACAGTGTTCAGCTAGATCCGTTCCTGTTATCTTCCTACTGACAGGCAGGCTTGTCTGGTTACAGTATATAAAGCTACCTGAAGAAAATTACAGGTGTTCTATTTGATCCTATTAGTACCACGGTCAGGCAGCTAGACTATTTACATTTAGTACAGTGCGTCCTGCTCACAGTGTACAGCTAGATCCGTTCCTGTTATCTTCCTACTGACAGGCAGGCTTGTCTGGTTACAGTATATAAAGCTACCTGAAGAAAATTACAGGTGTTCTATTTGATCCTATTAGTACCACGGTCAGGCAGCTAGACTATTTACATTTAGTACAGTGCGTCCTGCTCACAGTGTTCAGCTAGATCCGTTCCTGTTATCTTCCTACTGACAGGCAGGCTTGTCTGGTTACAGTATATAAAGCTACTTGAAGAAAATTACAGGTGTTCTATCCCAGCTTAGTGCAGCTACAGGCCATTAGTATGTCTGGAAGGCCAAGAAGGAGAGGCAGACAGTCACAAGCCAATAAGAGAGGGCAAGCAGGCTCTGTGTCTAGTGCTGGTCGTGGAGACGGTGCATCCTCATCAGCACGTGGCCATGGGACACGCTTGGCCTTTTTTTCGGCAGCTGGCCGTGTTGAGCCGCAACATGCGGAAGACTTGGTCGAGTGGATGACCAAGCCGTCCTCATCCTCCTCATCCTCTCTCACCCATGCCCAGGGTGCTTTGTCTGGCAAAGCAGCGGCCTCTTCCCTCAGCTCAATGTCATCAGTGACTCCTTCCCTAGCTCCACCATGTCCTCATGAGGATTCCCTCGAACTGTTTGACCACAGTGTTGGGTACATGCTCCAGGAGGATGCCCAGCGTTTGGAAGGCTCTGATGACGATACTGAGCTCGATGAAGGCAGTAACATGAGCACGGACAGAGGGGGTGCCCAAGAAGGACAGCAATCTGGCAGTCATGCTCCCCCTGCTGCAGCATACTGCCAGGTTTGCTCCAGTGATGAGGAGGGAGGGGATGATGAGGTCACTGACTCAACGTGGGTGCCTGATAGGAGAGAGGAGGAGGAGGAGGAGGAGGAGGAGGAGGAGGAGGCGGCGGCACATCACCAACGAGGCAGGATGCCCTCCAGGGGCCAGCCTAAGGGCAGCATATTGACTGCATCACACCCCAAAGCTCCACATGTGCAGGGCGCTGCAGTCTCTGCGCGTTATTCAAAAAGTTCTTTGGTGTGGGCCTTTTTTGAGATGAGTGCATCAGATCGCACCGCTGCTATTTGCAACATATGTCTCAAGCGTATCTCGCGTGGCCAAAACATCTCCCGCTTGGGTACCACATGCTTGACCAGACATATGTTGACCTGCCATGCAGTTCGTTGGCAAGCGTATCTAAAAGACCCACACCAAAGAACAAAGAGGATCTCTCCTTGCTCCTCATCAGCTGAGATTTCCAACCCCACTAGACCTTCAGTCCTCTCTGAGACCTGCAGTGAGAGGAATGAAGGTGTAGAATTAGGTGTGTCACAGCCAAGTACTTGTGGGCAATCTGCTTTTGGTACACCGACGTCAGATTGTACCAGGCAAATTTCCCTGCCCCAGCTGCTGCACCGCCGAAAGAAGTTTGCTCCCAGCCATCCACATGCCCAGCGGTTGAATGCTAGCTTGGCAAAATTGCTAGCACTTCAACTGCTGCCTTTTCAGTTGGTAGACTCTGCCCCCTTCCGTGAGTTTGTGGAATGTGCGGTTCCTCAGTGGCAGGTACCCAAACGCCACTTTTTCTCACGGAAGGCGATTCCGGCTCTCTACCGGCATGTGGAAGGCAATGTCCATGCCTCGCTGGACAGGGCGGTCAGCGGTAAGGTGCATATTACCGCTGACTCATGGTCCAGCAGGCATGGACAGGGACGTTACCTAAGTTTCACGGCGCATTGGGTGACTCTGCTGGCAGCTGGGAAGGATGCAGGACAAGGTGCAGTAGTGTTGGAGGTTGTTCCGCCACCACGCCTCCAAAATGCTGATTGTGACACACCTCTCTCCTCCACCCCCTCCTCTTCTTCTTCCTCTATGGCCTCTTCCTCGGAACCAGCGGTGCTCCGTAGGCGTTCAAGGGGCTACGCAAGTACGCAGGCCAAAAGATGCCATGCGGTGCTTGAGCTGGTGTGCTTGGGGGACAGGAGCCACACTGGGGCAGAGGTTTTGTCAGCTCTGCAGGGGCAGGTTCAGAGGTGGTTGACGCCACGCCAACTTAAGGCAGGAATGGTGGTTTGCGACAATGGCACCAACCTCCTCTCTGCCCTCCGACAGGGACAAATGACCCATGTGCCCTGTTTGGCACACGTCCTTAACTTGGTGGTGCAGCGGTTCTTGGGCAGGTACCCGGGCTTACAGGATGTCCTGAGGCAGGCCAGGAAAGTCTGTGTGCATTTCCGCCGGTCATATAATGCCAGTGCTCGGCTGACGGACCTCCAAAAGGAGTTTAACCTGCCCAAGAACCGCCTAATCTGTGACATGCCCACCAGGTGGAACTCAACGTTGGCCATGCTGCAGCGGCTGCACACGCAGCAGAGGGCCATCAATGAGTACCTGTGCGACTATGGCACCAGGACAGGGTCAGGGGAGCTTGTTTTTTTTTCCCCACGCCAGTGGGCCATGATCAGGGATGCATGCACTGTCCTGTCACCATTCGAGGAGGCCACGAGGATGGTGAGCAGTGACAGTGCATGCATCAGTGACACTGTCCCCCTTGTCCACCTGTTGGAGCACACGCTGCGTGGAATAATGGACAGGGCACTTGAGGCAGAACAGAGGCAGGAAGAGGAGGACTTCCTTAGCTCTCAAGGCCCCCTTTATCCAGACAGTGTTCCTGCGTGCCCGCCGATCACACAGGAAGAGGACGAGGAGGAAGAGGAGGAGGAGGAAGATTGTGTCAGTATGGAGGTGGAGCCTGGCACTCAGCATCAGCAGCAGTCTTTAAGGGATCAGTCCCAAGAAACACATGGACTTGTACGTGGCTGGGAGGAGGTGGCTGCGGACCATGTCGTTCTTAGTGACCCAGAGGACTCCGGACCGAATGCCTCAGCAAACCTACGCTGCATGGCCTCCCTGATCCTGCAAAGCCTGCGTAAGGATCCTCGTATTCGTGGTATCAAGGAGAAGGACCAATACTGGCTGGCAACCCTCCTTGATCCACGTTACAAGGGTAAGGTTGCGGACCTTATCTTGCCATCGCAGAGGGAGCAGAGGATGAAACATCTTCGGGAGGCCTTGCAGAAAGGTCTGTGCAACGCGTTCCCAGAGACTGGGAGGTTACAAACTCCTGTTTCTGGACAACGTGTTGCTGAGGCTTCGGTCAGTCAAAGAAGGAGCGGTGGAGAAGGTGGCCGTCTGACCGATGCGTTCAGACAATTTTTTGGTCCGCAGCCCCAAGGTATGATCGGTTCCAGCAACCATCGCCAGCGTCTGTTTTATATGGTGCAGGAATACCTAGGGGCAAGATCAGACTTGGACACCTTTCCCACCGAAAATCCTCTGGGTTACTGGGTCTTGAGGATGGATCACTGGCCAGAGCTTGCACAGTATGCAATTGAGCTACTGGCCTGTCCTGCATCCAGCGTTCTTTCGGAACGCACATTCAGTGCTGCTGGAGGCGTGGTAACCGATCACAGGGTGCGTCTGTCCACCGACTCGGTCGATCGGCTGACCTTCATAAAAATGAATGAGTCTTGGATCACCACCAGCTACCAAGCACCTGATGCTGATGTAACCGAATAATTTTTTTTGAAATCTCAGATCCCTTCAAAGACTGCCTATGCTGATGCTGAGTGACTATCCCTGAGTAATTATCCTCTTCCTCCTCAATCATCACGCTGATAGCTTGTAAGAACATTTTTGGTTCTGGGCGCCACCACCAGTGCCTAAGGCACAATTTTTCAGCCCCTGTTTAACAGGGGCGTGTAATTACAATTTTTGATGTAATACTTTGCAGCAGGGCTCGTTCCTGCATTCCAACTAGAGTGTCTGTGAGGGGTTGCAGTGTTGTGGCACCAGCACCAGTGCCTAAGGCCCAATTTTTCTGCCCCTGTCTAACAGGGGCGTGTAATTACAATTTTTGATGCAATACTTTGCAACAGGGCTCGTTCCTGCGTTCCAACTAGAGTGTCTGTGAGGGGTTGCAGTGTTGTGGCACCAGCACCAGTGCCTAAGGCCCAATTTTTCTGCCCCTGTCTAACAGGGGCGTGTAATTACAATTTTTGAAGCAATACTTTGCAGCAGGGCTCGTTCCTGCGTTCCAACTAGAGTGTCTGTGAGGGGTTGCAGTGTTGTGGCACCAGCACCAGTGCCTAAGGCCCAATTTTTCTGCCCCTGTCTAACAGGGGCGTGTAATTACAATTTTTGAAGCAATACTTTGCAGCAGGGCTCATTCCTGCGTTCCAACTAGAGTGTCTGTGAGGGGTTGCAGTGTTGTGGCACCAGCACCAGTGCCTAAGGCCTAATTTTTCAGCTCCTGTTCAACAGGGGCATGTAATTACAATTCTTGATCTAATATTTCACAGCAGGGCCCTGTGAGGGCTTACAGTGTTGTGGCCACAGCAATACCTAAGGCCCAAATTTCTGCTGAGTATATAGGGCAGGACCCTACTTTCAAACATCTAACTTACAAATGACTCCTACTTGCAAACGGAAGGAGACAACAGGAAGTGAGATGAAATCTACCCCTAGGAAGGGAAATTCTCTCCTGTAAGAGTTAATATGGGAAAACAATTTCTCCTTTCCACTGATGCTTTCCAATCCTTGTTCCACAAAAAAACCCAAATTTTCAAAAAACATTTTTCATTGGGACAAAAAAGTGAGGTGAAATCTTCTGAAGAGGAGGAAAGACAGCAAAACAAATGTCACAGGGGTGATAACCCTTCCCTATGTTTTCCAAAAAGCTTAGAAAAGATTTTTTGGCTGGAGCTAAACACGTTAAAAATGTTCAAAATTACAAACAGATTCTACTTAACAACAAACCTACAGTCCCTGTCTTGTTTGCACTGCTGTTCAGAGTATATAGGGCCTGGTGGCCCCACACCTTTCCTTATTTTAATTTGGGTGCGGGGTTCCCCTTAATATCCATACAAGACCCAAAGGGCCTGGTAATGGACTGGGGGGTACCCATGCCGTTTGTCTCACTGATTTTCATCCATATTGCCATGACCCGACATGACATTAAACCCGCAAGCAGTTTTAAATGAGATTTTTTCCTTTAAAAATGACATTTGGTGCAGGGACTGTTCTAAACATGGGAAACACGCGTCACTTTACAGGCATACTATAGACACCCCCCAGGTACGATATTTAAAGGAATATTTCACTTTTTTTTTTTACTTTAAGCATCATTAAAATCACTGCTCCCGAAAAAACGGCCGTTTTTAAAAGTTTTTTTTGCATTGATACATGTCCCCTGGGGTAGGACCCGGGTCCCCAAACCCTTTTTAGGACAATACCATGCAAATTAGCCTTTAAAATGAGCACTTTTGATTTCGAACGTTCGAGTCCCATAGACGTCAATGGGGTTCTAACGTTCGTGCGAACTTTCGGTCCGTTCGCGGGTTCTGGTGCGAACCGAACCGGGGGGTGTTCGGCTCATCCCTAATATATATATATATATATATATATATATATATATATATACTGTATATATACACAAAACATTCCAGTGTGGTTGTACAGTGAGTCTGATTAGTACAGATCAGACTGGGGTCTCGGTCGCCCTGTGCCCCTAATAGACACATGGTGACTTAGACATAGGAGGTGCATGGGGAGCTGAAGCAAGGGTTTCCCAACCTTTCCAGGGGATTCTGGGTTCCACTGGGCCCCCCTAGCATCACAACATAAAAAGTCATTCTTCACTTTTAATTCAACCTTAAAAAGCCTCTAGCATTTAAAAAGCATATGGACCATGGAAAGAAGCTGTTTTGCAGCCCGATGATACAAAAGGAAATCTTCCTAAATCTCCTACCAGAAGGCAACACTGTAGAATAGAGTTCACCTTGAAGTAAGAGACGCAATCATAAGTATATAAAGTAACAAAAAGGGGCACCACACACATCATTATGGCACCCCTGTACTAAGGGGTCAGTGTTGATGAGTAGCAACTACCAACCTTTACCCTCTGCTGCATATTGGCTAGAAAATCCAAAATCTAGGTGTATGGAGTGTATGAGTCCCATTCCCAGTGTCCCAGGTATGGTGATGCCTGGACATGATTGATGTGTTTCTGGACCAGTTTATTATCTGTGTTGGATACCCACCTGGGTTTTCATGCCCAGGGAACCCCTGAAGTTTGTCTCCTATGCATTCTAAACGACATTGTACCTTACTACTAGGGATGAACACGATGTTTGAGTCAAACATAGGTTCGATGATTGGCCAAAGGGTGCTTACATAGTGGCTGTACATAGTGCATAAGGATGAGCTTGATGTTTGAGTCGAACTTAAGTTCGATTCGAACATCGGATGTTCGCCTATTCGCCGAACAGCGAACAATATGGGACGCTTGCGCGAAAATCAAGCACAGCAGAACGCCCCATAATGCACTGCGAGATCGCCTTGTGTTTTGGATCATTGTCATTTTGGAATGTCCAAGTACATCCCATGCGCAGCTTCCTGGCTGATGACTGCAAATATTTTGATAACATACCGCATAAATTTCCTGTGCCTTTCTAGCTCACACATCCCCAAAACATCAGCGATCCACCTCTGTGTTTCACAGTAGGAATGGTGGACCTTTCATCATAGGCCTTGTTGACTCCTCTGCAAATGTAGTGTTTATGGTTGTGGCCAAAAAGCTCAATTTTGGGCTTATCACTCTAAATGACTTTGTGCCAGAAGGTTTGAGGCTTGTCTCTGTGTTGTTTGGCGTATTGTAAGTGGGATACTTTGTGGCATTTGCGTAGTAATGGCTTTCTTCTGGTGACTCGACCATGCAGCCCATCTTTCTTCAAGTGTCTCCTTATTGTGCATCTTGAAACAGGCACACCACATGTTTTCAGAGAGTCCTGTATTTCACCTCAAGTTATTTGTGGGTTTTTCTTTGCATCCCGAACAATTTTCCTGGCAGTTGTGGCTGAAATTTTAGTTGGTCTACCTGACCGTGGTTTGGTTTCAACAGAACCCCTCATTTTCCACTTCTTTATTAGAGTTTGAACACTACTGATTGTCATTCTCAATTCCTTGGATATCTTTTTATATCCCTTTCCTGTTTTATACTGTTCAACTACCTTTTCCCACAGATCCTTTGACAATTCTTTTGAAACGTCAGTGCAGCACTGGATGAAAGATGCGAGGGTCTGTCAGGAGGCCAGAAACTTATTGACCTTTTATACACACACACCAATTACAAGCAAACAGATAACAGGTGAAGGTGGTTACCTTTAACCGCTTGCCGACCAGCCACTGCAGTTATACTGCGGCAACATAGCTCCGCTGCGCGAATCGCCATCATGTTACGTTGCTTCTTCTGGTGGCCGCTGCTCACCCCCAGAGCCGATGCGAGTACCCGGCAGTCTCGATGTCCGCTGGGCTCACTCGTGACTCGGAGAGAACCAGCATCTCTGTGTGTAAACACAGAGATGCCGGTTCTCTGAGGGGAAAAGAGACAGAATGTGTGTTCATACAAAGTATGAACACTGATCTATCTCTTCCCCTAGCAAGTCCCATCCCCCCTTCAGTTAGAACACGTAGCAGGGAACATAATTAAGCCTTTGATCGCCCCCTAGTGTTAACCACTTCAGTGCCAGTGACATTTTTACAGTAATCAATGCATTTTTATAGCACTGATCGCTGTATAAATGCCAATGGTCCCAAAAATGTGTCAGAATTGTGCGATGTGTCCGTCATAATGTCGCAGTCACTATAAAAATCGCAGATCACTGCCATTACTAGTAAAAAAAAAAATAATAAAAATGCTATAAATCTATCCCCTATTTTGTAGACGCTATAACTTTTGCGCAAACTAATCAATATACGCTTATTGTGATTTTTATTACCAAAATATGTAGAAGAATACATATCAGCCTAAACTGAGAAAAAATAGCTTTTTAAAAAGAAAATGGGGATATTTATTATAGCAAAAAGTACAAACTATTGTGTTTTTTTCAAAATTGTTGTTTTTTTTTTGTTTATAGCGCAAAAAATAAAAACCGCAGAGATGGTCAAATACCACCAAAAGAAAGCTCTATTTGTGGGAAAAAAAGGACGTAAATTTTGTTTGGGTACAACATTGCACGACCGTGCAATTTGTCAGTTAAAACGACGCAGTGCCGAATCGCAAAAAATGGCCCGGTCATTCAGCAGCCTTATCTTCCGGGGCTGACGTGGTTAAGGTTATATTCGTGGATACAGAGGTGTTTCTCCACAACACCAGTCGCCGTAGGAATTTGGACCGTCCTGTCTGCATGAAGGGAGGACAGAAAGAAAACATTCTTATTATCCCTCCACTTCACTGCGAGCAAATTATTACTTCTCAAGCAGGCTCTCTCCCCCAGCCTAAGATGGGAATCTACAAGCCGCTGGGGAAAGCCCCGGCGATTAGGTCGCACGGTGCCACATGCTCCAATCTGTTGATCAAAAAGGTGACTAAAAAGTGGCACGCTCGTGTAATAATTGTCCACGTACAAGTGGTACCCCTTTCCGAATAAGGGTGACACCAAGTCCCACACAATCTTGCCAGCGCTTCCTATGTAGTCAGGGCAGTTCTCCAGCTCTACGTAACTACCTCTTCCCTCGTAAACCATAAAACTACATGTATAGCCTGTGGCCCTGTCACAGAGCTTATACATCTTGACCCCGTATCTGGCACACTTGCTGGGAAGGTACTGTTTGAATGACAAGCGGCCAGAAAACTTAATCAGGGACTCATCAACGCAGACAACTTGATGGGGAGTAAACATGGCTGCAAAACGTTGGTTAAAGTGGTTTACGAGGGGACGAATTTTGTAGAGCCGATCGTATTCAGGGTCTCCACGAGGACGACAGAGTTCATTGTCATTGAAGTGCATGAACCGCAAGATCTGCTCGTATTGTGCCCTGGCCATGGAGGCAGAGAACAAGTGTGGCATATGGGAAATTGGGTCAGTGGACCAATATGACCGCAGCTCACTCTTTTTGGTTATGTCCATGAGGAGGGATAGACCCAGAAAGATCTTAAATTCGGAAACCGTAATTGGTCTCCAATCTCTGGCAAGGGAGGACTGGGGATTAGCAGCAATGAATTGACCAGCATACAAATTGCTTTGGTCCACAATAGATCTATAGAGATCTTCGGTGAAAAACAGCAAATAAAAATCAAGTGACGTAAAATCAACTGTTTCCACCTGAATGCCGGGTTGGCCAGTGAATGGGGGAAGTACGGGCGCTGCAGAAGTGGTGGGCTCCCAATTAGGATTGGCGAATGCAGCAGGAAGGGCACTATGGGCACGACGGGGCTGTCTTTGTCTTCTTCTTGGTGGCAGCGGGACACTACTCGTGCTTGCCACCTCACCAGCTTGAACTGCACTTATGGGACTCGCCACATCACCACGTGTTACTGCAGTGCTGGTTTGACTAGGACCGGGGTGTACTTGCCAGTTCACCAGAAGGACGAGCGACACTAGTACTGGCTCTCTGCTCCATACGAGGGACCTGCGGTTCTTGCACCGCACCTCAACGACAGCAGAAGAAGATTGGGGTCTGGTACGCCTGACCTTGGCAGGGACCACAACTCCGTCATCAGAGCTATCTGTCATGGAGCCACTGTCCTCTACAGGATCGTATTCTGAGCCTGAATCTGACAGATGAGTGACTTCCTCTTCACTATCTGTCATGCTCAGAAACGTGTAGGCCTCTTCAGTACTTTACCTTCGATTTGCCATTTTGGTCTCTAAATTTACTGGTACACTAGTGAGACTCACAGGAAAAAGACTGTCAGCGACTGATTCAAGCGCTACTAAAAAAACTGTTAGCGATCGCAGGGATCAGGCCTGACACTGCAGTTATGTGTGTTTAGTGTTTTGTAAGTGTCAGTGATCAATCGTTACTGCACTTGGGTGGGCTGGGTATCTGGGCTGATCCCACTAACACTGAGTTTTTGGGAACCCTAAACTGCTGGGGACACTAGTATAGTTCTGATCGGATCAGATATTGATCCGTTCAGATACTATACCACTAAGGGAGGTGTATGGTGTGTGGGTGTTAGCGCTACTGGCACTAATCTGACGCTGCCTGGGGCGACCCAGACCCTGACTGACACTAAAACCTAACTTTAATCACCCGCCGTTAAACCTTTATTGGGTAAAATATGGCGGGTGCCCTGACGCTATAAAAAAAAACTAGCTAAACTGCGTTACCCATGACACTTTTACAGTGATCACAGGTGACAGGGGGTAATCAAGGGGTTAAACCTTTATTGGGGGAGGGTTAGAGGGGTCCCTAGACCTAACCGAGCCTAAGACTAATTACCCTAACACTGATTAGTGTCATTAATGACACCAGTACAGCGATCAAAAAGAAATCTGAATGCTGTGCTGGGTGACACAGTGACAGGGGGTGAAGGGGTTAACTGGGGGGTGATCGGGGGGTGAATTGTGTGCCTACGTGACCTGGTGACAGTGTAGTGTTGTGCAACTCACTCTGAGATGTCTTCTCTCCTCTCGGTCTGGAACGGGAAAAGACCGACATGAGGAGAGATGACATCACTTCCCCTGTCAGTGTTTACAGTTACACAGACAGGGGAAGGATCTCATTCACCAGGACCGATCACCAGGTCCAGGTCAGATTTCATTGGCCTGGGCCTGGGGATTGATCGGTTCCTGATCGAATCCGATCGTCACAGCCGGCGCGCCCCCCCACCGCCGGCCGCGCGCCCGACGTAACATGACGGCGATTCTCCTGCCTGTGCCATTCTGCCGCAGTATAACTGTGGCGGCTGGTCGGCAAGCGGTTAAGCTGGTATTCTGTTTCAGGTCTAAAATTCTGAAGATTGTCCTTTCTTGTCTGGCTGCAGGGCTGGACTGGGACAAAAATTTGGCCCTGGACTTCATCCAGACCGGCCCACTTTACTCCAAACACCTGGTGTTGGCGCTTCAATCTTCTCGGCACCATGGTTCATATGGTGTCAGGATGATTGAAGCGCATTATTTCTATTATTACATTGTAATATAACATGAAATAGTTCAACTCACCATAATGCAGAATCAGTGGGAGCCTTGAGTGTGTCACCTGCCACCTCATTTGCCACATCGCCTGCCACCAGATGCAGTGTTTCACTTGCCACGGCACTTGTCAGCAGAGGCAGCTTGTCACTTGCCACGTCGCCTGCCACCAGATGCTGCATGTCATTTGCCACGTTACCTGCCACCAGATGCAGAATGTCAATTGCCACGTCACTTGTCAGCAGAGGCAGCTTGTCATTTGCCACGTTGCCTGCCACCAGATGCAGAATGTCATTTGCCACGTCACTTGTCAGCAGAGGCAGCTTGTCATTTGCCACGTCGCCTGCCACCAGGTGCTGCATGTCACTTGCCACCATCGCCTGCCACCAGATGCAGCGTGTCACTTGCCACGTCGCCTGCCATCAAATGCCGCATGTCACTTGCCACGTCACCTGCCACCAGATGCAAAACGTCACTTGCCACGTCACTTGTCAGCAGAGGCAGCTTGTCACTTGCCACATCGCCTGCCATCAGATGCTGCATGTCACTTGTCACATTGCCTGCCACCAGGTGCTGCATGTCACTTGCCACCATCGCCTGCCACCAGATGCAGCGTGTTACTTGCCACGTCGCCTGCCACCAGGTGCTGCATGTCACTTGCCACCATCGCCTGCCACCAGATACCACATGTCACTTGCCACGTTACCTGCCACCAGGTGCAAAACGTCACTTGCCACATCATTTGTCAGCAGAGGCAGCTTGTCACTTGCCATGTCGCCTGCCACCAAATGCCGCATATCACTTGCCCCGTCGCCTGTATCCTGCCAAGTCACTTGTCACCAGATGGCAGATGCAGTGCTGCTACAGGAATTGATGGGCACCTCCAACCCAGCTCTGTAACCCCCCCAACACACAACATGACAGGGGAGGAGAGAGAGATACACAGCGCCAATTGTAGCTTTAAAACAACTTGTATTCCACTTAAAGAACGTTACTGACAAAGTTAGTAGGGTGAAAGGCATTGAAACACTTTGCAAGAGTTCAGGTTGTCATTGATCTAAATTAGGAGCCGCCACCGGGAACCGAACGGGCCAGTAGATGCAGAGCATCGGTGTGTACTACTACTTCCTGGTAGCGGTGGAACGCATGATGGGGCGGACGTGATGTCATCATCCGGAAATGATGCAAGATGTGAGAGGTGACGCATCCTTCAGGCCATCATTCCTCCGCCACCAGGAAGTAGTAGTACACACCGATGCGCTCTGCATCTACTGACCCGATCGGTTCCCGGTGGCCGCCCGCTCCTAATTCAAATTGTTGACAAACCTGGATCTTGAACAGCGTTTCAATGCCTTTCACCCTACTTTGTCAGTAACGTTTTTTAAGTGGATTAAAAGTTGTTTTAATGCTACATTTGGCGCTATGTATCTCTCCTTCCCTGTCTCTGAAACTGGCCCACTGAGCCATCGGCCCATCGGGAATCTCCCGGTAGTCCCGATGGCCAGTCCATCCCTGTCTGGCTGTAGTGCTCATTTTGGTGATCTGCGCTTTTCTTCTTTATGTCAACATAAGGAGAAAATGATTCTAATCTCTTGTCGGTCATTTTCTTCCAAAGTTTAATTTTACTATAGGGAGTGAGAGATCCCCTTCTCTGTGCCCTGGGTAAGATAATGATCATTTCATCCCAGCTAAGAGATGATTTCTGATTGGTTAATCAGGTTATTGTACATCATTGACATACTGGCATATCCAATAGGACAAACAATTGGCTTATTATAAAGGCGGAGCTCTGCTTTAACCACTTCACGCAAATCGCTGTACGTCGGTACTTTGATGCTAAATACCGTTGTTATGGCAGGAGCTAGCTGCCATAACCCCGGTATTTTCAGGAACGGCGTGCGTTTCTCTTTAAGAAAAAAAAAGTGGGCTCTGCGGCAGATTTGCCGCAAGATCACTTTTATCGGTGGCGGGAGAGGCCCCCCCTCCCGCCATGCTGCAGTCATCTCTGCCGCTTACCAGAGCCAACGGTATCAGCGTAGATGATCGGGTCCTCTCCCCTCACTGCCTGGATGCCAAGTGAGGGGAAGATGGCCCATAGCATTGGAGGGCAATGCTTTTCGTGTGTTCCTGGTATATAGGAACATTGATCAGTCTCCTTTCCTAGTCAGTCCCATGCCCCCACAGTTAGAATCACTCCCTAGGACACACTTAACCCCTTGATCGCCCCCTAGTGTTAACCCCTTCACTGCCAGTAACATTTATGCAGTAATCAGTGCATATTTATAGCACTGATCGCTGTATAAATGTCACTGGTCCCAAAATAGTGTCAAAGGTATCCGATGTGTCCGCCGCAATGTCGCACACCCGATAAAAATCGCAGATCGCCGCCATTACTATTAAAAAAAATAATAAAAATGCCATAAATCAATAACCTATTTTGTAGGCACTACAACTTTTGCGCAATCCAATCGATATACGCTTATTGCTATTTTTTTTTACCAAAAATATGTAGAAGAATACATATCGGCCTAAACTGGGGAAAATTTTTATATATTTTTTTAAAATTTAATTTAAAATTATTATAGCAAAAAGTAAAAAATATTGTGTTTTTTTTTTCAAAATTGTCACTCTTTTCTTGTTTATAGGGGGTATTTGTACTGTCCTGGCATGTTAGGGCCCCAAGAAATGAGATAAGCCGTCAGTTCATCAGAATTAATACATTTTCAAATATATACTATATACCATACTTTGTAGATGCTATAACGTTCACACAAAACAATCAATGTACACTTATTGGGATTTTTTTAATCAATGTAGCACCCTCTAGCGTGGCTAGAGTGCTAGTGATAGGTTTTGTGTTAGTGTTGGTAAATTTTCAGGCTTGCTGGCAGCCAAGCCTGTGTGTTTTTCTGGGTCAGGGTTTGAGTAACTCAGGTAGGCTGGGTGACTCCTCAGCAGCTTCTCTGGTGACTTCCCCTGCTATCCGGAAACTTGGAGAAGATTCCAAAAGCTGTTGGGAGGAGTCCAGAATGAGCTAGCTGGAGTCTTCTAAACTCCCTGACCAATCCCCAACAGAAGGGTTGGCAGGGAGCAGGCCCCCTCAAATACTCAGGGTTAACCCAGTTGGGGCAGTGTGGAGTATGGGTGGAAATTGGAGATGGAGTGTTAGGCCATTGAGCGTAGCTCCCCAGTCTGGGGGGGGTGAACTCAAGCCTGGTCTCTGGTGGTGAAGGGATCCCTTCGCATGACACACGGAGGGATCCTGAACAGGAGGCACAGGAGCAAGGAGAGGACAGCAGGAGGACATTGCTGGGGAATTCTATAGGGAGGAGGATAGCCAGGAGGGCTGGTGATTGTTACAGTCAGAGCCATGCCCAAAGGGACTGGGTGCAAGCAGTTTGGGATGGATGCAGAATCAGTCTGGGAGGACTGCGGAGAAGTAGCCAGAAGGGCTAGTGAAAGGGGCAGCTGCAGCCACAGGACTAGGACAGCTAACAGCAAAGACCTAAATTTTTGCTACACCAAAAAGGGGCTCTTGGTCCCTGTCACGGAATGTCCCACACTCCGCTTGAGTGTTTCCATCAGTATACCGCTTCCTAAGTTCTGGAACACGAGTCCAATGGATCTAGCTATAGGAACCCCCAAGAATTAGACAACACCAGTCTTGGAGTACATCAGGACTAACTCTTTATTTGAGATCTCACACAAATTTATACACCAGGATGACTCAAAGCTAACCTAATTAACATGAGCTAATTTACTACAAAATTTATCCAGACCAGATGACTCAGAGACATGACCTGTAGGACAGACTTGTGGGCACCGAGCTTCACATAGTAGTATAAACACAATAGCTGGAGCTAATTACAATTAACAATACAAACAACAATCTCCCCCCCTCCTCAGCCTTGTCATCAACAGTTCGTCTCCTAGCCAGTCCTGGAGGCTAATGTGATCAGCTCACTCAATTAACAGGTTAAGTTCAGAATCAACCAAACCAATAATAGTCTCTACATACATCCTGGGAGATATTGTGGACAAATATTACTGTCCCATTTTAAGTAGTCCAAGATATATTTTCTCACTCACCCTGTGCCAGGATAGCACAGGGTGACTTAGACATAAGATGTATATGGGGAGCTGAAACAAGGACATCCCCTACTTTCCAAGGGATTCTGAGTTCCACGGGCCCTCCCGTCACAGTCCCTGCCTGCAAAGGGCAATTGCTTTGGATTTGACTGAAGTCAGTGTCAGATCCTCCCATCAGTTCTAACTGGTCCTGGGAGTTGTAGTTCTACAAGCAAGTCTGTGCTGGAGGTAGAAGAGGAGTGTGTATATACCGGATGTATATAGTTTGTGTCCCTGAAGAGTTTCTACTGTTCAAATGGGCATCCCATAATAACTCTTTCCCCCATCCAAGTTCAATCCCCTTAAATAATATAATAATATATGTTTATTATTTAGTTCCCTTTTCTTTTATGGGTTGAAATTATTTAATATATTTGTTGCCTTGATCGCCTCCGTGATTACTCCTCCCCCACATGTGTGAAAGGTTTTTGCAGGACCACAGCTGATCCCTATCTAGATTAGATACAATTGGTCAGGTGACCACCATGTATCATTTTGTTGTGTATAAAAGACAGATTGCAATTGGTAGTCCTACAGCTGTAATTTTTGTATTTTTCTTTGTTTTTTCATTCAGAATTCACATATTTGTACAGGTCAATATCACTATTTCCCCTGAAGAAGCCAATGTTTGGCGAAACATGTAGGGATTCATTGCATGTAACCTATATTGGCCTATTAAATGTCTTGGTCTGTGTTATATGTATATTTCCCTGTTTTGGAATTGTTCACGCACCTATGTATGCATTTCATGGTTTAATATTTTTTATCAAATAAAATTATAAAAACAATTTTATGTATTCTTTGTAACGCATATACTTCTTGGCACCCTTATAATCCCCTTTCCCTATCCCTTCCTAATTTTCTAAACAATATTTGGGATGAGGTGCCTTACATTTTGAGGACTTTCCAGCCATACTCCATTTTTTCCTATGATTAAGCTCCATTAACGGTGCGAAACGCGTCAACTATCACCTGGACCTGTGTCTCTGATTGATGTATGGATCAAGCTTCATTCAGTAAAGGCATTATTTCGGAGTGCATCCATCCTTTTTCCATTTTCTACCGGATGTATATAGTTTGTGTCCTTGAAGAATTTCTACTGATCAAGTGGGCATCCCATAATAACCCTTTCCCCATCCAAGTTCAATCGCCTTAAATAATAAATAAAAGAAAGCTCCAAGGACTGCTTCTTGTCTCAGGAGTGATTGAAAAATGAATGTGCCTGGCTGTGCAGGGTGGGAGATAACCAACATTCACCAGCGGCTCCTGCGGGGGTAGCGCTACACCAAAGACAAGGACATGTTTTATAACAGAAAGTAGAAAATATTGTTTTTTTTTAATTTTGGTCTTTTTTTCATTCATATAATAAACAATAAAACCCCCCAGTGGTGATCAAATACCACCAAAAGAAAGCTCCATTTGTGTGAAAAAAAAAAATACTTTATTTGGGTACAGTGTTGCCAGTTAAAGTAGAAAAGTGCTGAATAGTAAAAAATGCCCTGGTCATAAAGGGGGTAAAACATTCCGGAGGTCAAGTGGTTAAGGTGTGAAAATCTCAGTGCTGAATACTGATGAGAGTATTAATGTGCTTTCCAGAGGAGTAACATTCTTGGTAGATATATAGAAAAAGTACCTTGAAAAAGTATTCACACCCCTTGACATTTTCCACATTTTGTCATGTTACAACCAAAAATATAAATATATTTTATTGGGATTTTATGTGATAGACCAACACAAAGTGGCACATAATTGTGAAGTGGAAGGAAAATGATAAATGGTTTTCAACATTTTTTACAAATAAATATGTGAAAAGTGTGGGGGGCATTTGTATTCAGCCCCCTTTACTCTGATACCCCTAACTAAAATCTAGTAGAACAAATTGCCTTCAGAAGTCAACTAATTAATAAATAGAGTTCACCTGTGTGCAGTTTAATCTCAGTATACATACAGCTGTTCTGTGAAGCCCTCAGAGGTTTGTTAGGGAACCTCAGTGAACAAACAGCATCATGAAGGCCAAGGAACACACCAGACAGGTCAGTAGGGATGAGCTTCGAGTTCGAGTTTTAAAGGCTTATATGCAAGGTATTGTCATAAAAAGTGTTTGGGGACCTGGGTCCTGCCCCAGGGGACATGGATCAATGCAAAAAAAAGTTTTAAAAACGGACGTTTTTTCGGGAGCAGTGATTTTAATAATGCTTAAAGTGAAACAATAAAAGTGTAATATCCCTTTAAATTTCATACCTGGGGGGTGTCTATAGTATGTCTGTAAAGGGGCGCATGTTTCCTGTGTTTAGAACAGTCTGACAGCAAAATGACATTTCAAAGGAAAAAAGTAATTTAAAACTACTCGCGGCTATTAATGAATTGTCATTCTGACAATACACATAAAAGTTCATTGATAAAAACGTCATGAGATTTCCCCACAGGGGAACCCGAACCAAAATTTAAAAAAAAAAATGGCCCTTCAGGTCTGGTATGGATATTAAGGGGAACCCCGCGCCAAAATTTTTTAAAAAAAGGATTTGGAGTCCCCCTCAAAATCCATACCAGACCCTTCAGGTCTGGTATGGGTTTTAAGGGGAACTCAGCGCCAAAATTTTTAAAAAAAATGGCTTGGGGTCCCCCCAAAAAACCATACCAGACCCTTATCCGAGCACGCAACCTGGCAGGCCGCAGGAAAAGAGGGGGGACGAGAGAGCGCCCCCCTCCTCCTGAACCGTACCAGGCCACATGCCCTCAACATTGGGAGGGTGCTTTGGGGTAGCCCCAAAGCACCTTGTCCCCATGTTGATGAGGACAAGGGCCTCATCCCCACAACCCTTGGCCAGTGGTTTTGGGAGTCTGCAGGTGGGGGGCTTATCGGAATCTGGAATCCCCCTTTAACAAGGGGACCCCCAGATCCCGCCCCCCCCGTGTGAAATGGTAAGGGGGTACTTACCCCTACCATTTCACAAAAAAAGTGTCAAAAATGTTAAAAATTACAAGAGACAGTTTTTGACAATTTCTTTATTTAAATGCTTCTTCTTTCCATCTTCTTTCTTCTATCTTCTTTCTTCTATCTTCTATCTTCCTTTGGTTTCTTCCTCCATCTTCTTCTTCTTCCCCCGATCCTCTGCTTCTTGCTCTGGTGTTCTCATCCGGCATCTTCCTCCGTGGCATCTTCTTCTATTCTCGGGCCGCTCTGCATCCATGATGGGAGGCTCCCACTGTGTGACGCTTCTAGTCTTGTGACGATTCTTAAATAAGGGAGGGCGGGGCCACCCGGTGACCCCGCCCCCCTCTGACGCACGGGGACTTCCCCGAGGCTTTCCCCGTGATGTCAGAAGGGGCGGACAGGGAAGTCCCCGTGCGTCAGAGGGGGGCGGGGTCACCGGGTGGAAGACGAGAAGCGTCACACAGTGGGAGCCTCCCATCATTGGATGCAGAGAGGCCCGAGAAAGAAGAAGGGAAGAAGATGCCGCGGAGGAAGATGCGGGATGAGAACACCGGAGCAAGAAGCAGAGGATCAGAGGAAGAAGAAGAAGAAGATGGAGAATGAAACCAAAGGAATATAGAAGATAGAAGATAGAAGAAAGAAGATAGAAGAAAGAAGATAGAAGAAAGAAGAAGCATTTAAATAAAGGAATTGTCAAAAACTGTCTCTTGTCATTTTTAACATTTTTAACACTTTTTTTGTGAAATGGTAGGGGTACCCCCTTACCATTTTACACAGGGGGGGCGGGATCTGGGGGTCCCCTTGTTCAAGGGGGCTTCCAGATTCCGATAAGCCCCCTGCCCGCAGACCCCCATAACCACCGGGCAAGGGTTGTGGGGATGAGGCCCTTGTCCTCATCAATATGGGGACAAGGTGCTTTGGGGGACCCCAAAGCACCCTCCCAATGTTGAGGGCATGTGGCCTGGTACGGTTCAGGAGGGGGGGCGCTCTCTCGTCCCCCCCTCTTTTCCTGTGGCCTGCCAGGTTGCGTGCTCGGATAAGGGTTTGGTATGGATTTTTGGGGGGACCCCACACCATTTTTTTTTTAATTTTGGCTCGGGGTTCCCCTTAAAATCCATACCAGACCTGAAGGGTCTGGTATGGATTTTGAGGGGGACCCCCACGCCTTTTCTAAAAAAAATGTTGGCGCGGGGTACCCCTTAATATCCATACCAGATCTGAAGGGCCTGGTATGGAAATTTTAAATTTTGGTTCGGGGTTGCCCTGTGGGGAAATCCCATGCCGTTTTTATCAATGAACTTTTATGTGTATTGTCGGGCCGACAATTCATATAGCTGCGAGTAGATTTAACCACTTCAATACCAGGCACTTAGACACCTTCCTGCCCAGACCAATTTTCAGCTTTCAGCGCTGTCGCAATTTGAATGACAATTGCGCGGTCATGCTACATTGTACCCAAACAAATTTTTTATCATTTTGTTCCCACAAATAGAGCTTTCTTTTGGTAGTATTTGATCACCTTTGCGGTTTTTATTTTTTGCGCAACAAATAAAAAAAGACCGAAAGTTTTGAAAAAAAACAAGTTTTTCTTTGTTTCTGTTAAAACTTTTTGTAAATAAGTACGTTTTCTTCTTCAATGACGGGCACTGATATGGCTGCACTGATGGGCACCGATGAGGTGGCACCGATGAGGTGGCACTGACGGGCACTGATGATGGGCACTGATAGGTGGCACTGATGGGCACTGATAGGTGGCACTGATGGGCACTGATAGGTGGCACTGGTATGCGGCACTGATGGGCACTCATAGGTGGCACGGATGGGCACTTATAGGCGGCACTGATGGGCAGTCATAGGTGGCATTGATGGGCACTCGTAGGTGGCATTGATGGTTACTTATGGGTGGCACTGATAGTTGGCACAGATGGGCACGGATGGGCACTGATAGATGGGCACTGATGGGCACTGATGGGCACGGATGGGCACTGACAGGTGGCATGAATGGACACTGATGGGTGGCACTGATGGCATTACTTGTTTGCAGTGATGCCCCTAAGGGTGGCATTGCTGGGCATTAGGGATGAGCCGAACACCCCCCGGTTCGGTTCGCACCAGAACCTGCGAACGGACCGAAAGTTCGCACGAACGTTAGAACCCCATTGACGTCTATGGGACTCGAACGTTCGAAATCAAAAGTGCTCATTTTAAAGGCTAATTTGCATGGTATTGTCCTAAAAAGGTTTTGGGGACCCGGGTCCTACCCCAGGGGACATGTATCAATGCAAAAAAAACTTTTAAAAACGGCCGTTTTTTCGGGAGCAGTGATTTTAATGATGCTTAAAGTAAAAAAAAAAAAAGTGAAATATTCCTTTAAATATCGTACCTGGGGTGTGTCTATAGTAGGCCTGTAAAGTGGCTCGTGTTTCCCGTGTTTAGAACAGTCCCTGCACCAAATGTCATTTTTAAAGGAAAAAATCTCATTTAAAACTGCTTGCGGGTTTAATGTCATGTCGGGTCATGGCAATATGGATGAAAATCAGTGAGACAAACGGCATGGGTACCCCCCAGTCCATTACCAGGCCCTTTGGGTCTTGTATGGATATTAAGGGGAACCCCGCACCCAAATTAAAATAAGGAAAGGCCCTATATACTCTGAACAGCAGTATACAGGCGGTGCAAACAAGACAGGGACTGTAGGTTTGTTGTTAAGTAGAATCTCTTTGTAATTTTGAACGGGTAAATTTTTAAAGCGTTTAGCTCCAGCCAAAAAATCTTTTTTAAGCTTTTTGGAAAACATAGGGAAGGGTTATCACCCCTGTGACATTTGTTTTGCTGTCTTTCCTCCTCTTCAGAAGATTTCACCTCACTTTTTGTCCCAATGAAAAATGTTTTTTGAAAATTTGGGTTTTTTGTGGAACAAGGATTGGAAAGCATCAGTGGAAAGGAGAAATTGTTTTCCCATATTAACTCTTACAGGAGAGAATTTCCCTTCCTAGGGGTAGATTTCATCTCACTTCCTGTTGTCTCCTTCCGTTTGCAAGTAGGAGTCGTTTGTAAGTTAGATGTTTGAAAGTAGGGTCCTGCCCTATATACTCAGCAGAAATTTGGGCCTTAGGTGTTGCTGTGGCCACAACACTGTAAGCCCTCACAGGGCCCTGCTGTGAAATATTAGATCAAGAATTGTAATTACATGCCCCTGTTGAACAGGAGCTGAAAAATTAGGCCTTAGGCACTGGTGCTGGTGCCACAACACTGCAACCCCTTACAGACACTCTAGTTGAAACGCAGGAACGAGCCCTGCTGCAAAGTATTGCATCAAAAATTGTAATTACACGCCCCTGTTAGACAGGGGCAGAAAAATTGGGCCTTAGGCACTGGTGCTGGTGCCACAACACTGCAACCCCTCACAGACACTCTAGTTGGAACGCAGGAACGAGCCCTGCTGCAAAGTTTTGCATCAAAAATTGTAATTACACGCCCCTGTTAGACAGGGGCAGAAAAATTGGGCCTTAGGCACTGGTGCTGGTGCCACAACACTGCAACCCCTCACAGACACTCTAGTTGGAACGCAGGAACGAGCCCTGCTGCAAACTATTGCATCAAAAATTGTAATTACATGCCCCTGTTAGACAGGGGCAGAAAAATTGGGCCTTAGGCACTGGTGCTGGTGCCACAACACTGCAACCCCTCTCAGACACTCTAGTTGGAATGCAGGAACGAGCCCTGCTGCAAAGTATTACATCAAAAATTGTAATTAACACGCCCCTGTTAAACAGGGGCTGAAAAATTGTGCCTTAGGCACTGGTGGTGGCGCCCAGAACCAAAAATGTTCTTACAAGCTATCAGCGTGACGATTGAGGAGGAAGAGGATAATTACTCAGGGATAGTCACTCAGCATCAGCATAGGCAGTCTTTGAAGGGATCTGAGATTTAAAAAAAAATTATTCGGTTACATCAGCATCAGGTGCTTGGTAGCTGGTGGTGATCCAAGACTCATTCATTTTTATGAAGGTCAGCCGATCGACCGAGTCGGTGGACAGACGCACCCTGTGATCGGTTACCACGCCTCCAGCAGCACTGAATGTGCGTTCCGAAAGAACGCTGGATGCAGGACAGGCCAGTAGCTCAATTGCATACTGTGCAAGCTCTGGTCAGTGATCCATCCTCAAGACCCAGTAACCCAGAGGATTTTCGGTGGGAAAGGTGTCCAAGTCTGATCTTGCCCCTAGGTATTCCTGCACCATGTAAAACAGACGCTGGCGATGGTTGCTGGAACTGATCATACCTTGGGGCTGCGGACCAAAAAATTGTCTGAACGCATCGGTCAGACGGCCACCTTCTCCACCGCTCCTTCTTTGACTGACCGAAGCCTCAGCAACACGTTGTCCAGAAACAGGAGTTTGTAACCTCCCAGTCTCTGGGAACGCATTGCACAGACCTTTCTGCAAGGCCTCCCGAACATGTTTCATCCTCTGCTCCCTCTGCGATGGCAAGATAAGGTCCGCAACCTTACCCTTGTAACGTGGATCAAGGAGGGTTGCCAGCCAGTATTGGTCCTTCTCCTTGATACCACGAATACGAGGATCCTTACGCAGGCTTTGCAGGATCAGGGAGGCCATGCAGTGTAGGTTTGCTGAGGCATTCGGTCCGGAGTCCTCTGGGTCACTAAGGACGACAACGTCCGCAGCCACCTCCTCCCAGCCACGTACAAGTCCATGTGTTTCTTGGGACTGATCCCTTAAAGACTGCTGCTGATGCTGAGTGCCAGGCTCCACCTCCATACTGACACAATCTTCCTCCTCCTCCTCCTCCTCCTCCTCCTCGTCCTCTTCCTGTGTGATCGGCGGGCACGCAGGAACACTGTCTGGATAAAGGGGGCCTTGAGAGCTAAGGAAGTCCTCCTCTTCCTGCCTCTGTTCTGCCTCAAGTGCCCTGTCCATTATTCCACGCAGCGTGTGCTCCAACAGGTGGACAAGGGGGACAGTGTCACTGATGCATGCACTGTCACTGCTCACCATCCTCGTGGCCTCCTCGAATGGTGACAGGGCAGTGCATGCATCCCTGATCATGGCCCACTGGCGTGGGGAAAAAAAACCAAGCTCCCCTGACCCTGTCCTGGTGCCATAGTCGCACAGGTACTCATTGATGGCCCTCTGCTGCGTGTGCAGCCGCTGCAGCATGGCCAACGTTGAGTTCCACCTGGTGGGCATGTCACAGATTAGGCGGTTCTTGGGCAGGTTAAACTCCTTTTGGAGGTCCGTCAGCCGAGCACTGGCATTATATGACCGGCGGAAATGCACACAGACTTTCCTGGCCTGCCTCAGGACATCCTGTAAGCCCGGGTACCTGCCCAAGAACCGCTGCACCACCAAGTTAAGGACATGAGCCAAACAGGGCACATGGGTCATTTGTCCCTGTCGGAGGGCAGAGAGGAGGTTGGTGCCATTGTCGCAAACCACCATTCCTGCCTTAAGTTGGCGTGGCGTCAACCACCTCTGAACCTGCCCCTGCAGAGCTGACAGAACCTCTGCCCCAGTGTGGCTCCTGTCCCCCAAGCACACCAGCTCAAGCACCGCATGGCATCTTTTGGCCTGCGTACTTGCGTAGCCCCTTGAACGACTACGGAGCACCGCTGGTTCCGAGGAAGAGGCCATGGAGGAAGAAGAAGAGGAGGGGGTGGAGGAGAGAGGTGTGTCACAATCAGCATTTTGGAGGCATGGTGGCGGAACAACCTCCAACACTACTGCACCTTGTCCTGCATCCTTCCCAGCTGCCAGCAGAGTCACCCAATGTGCCGTGAAACTTAGGTAACGTCCCTGTCCATGCCTGCTGGACCATGAGTCAGCGGTAATATGCACCTTACCGCTGACCGCCCTGTCCAGCGAGGCATGGACATTGCCTTCCACATGCCGGTAGAGAGCCGGAATCGCCTTCCGTGAGAAAAAGTGGCGTTTGGGTACCTGCCACTGAGGAACCGCACATTCCACAAACTCACGGAAGGGGGCAGAGTCTACCAACTGAAAAGGCAGCAGTTGAAGTGCTAGCAATTTTGCCAAGCTAGCATTCAACCGCTGGGCATGTGGATGGCTGGGAGCAAACTTCTTTCGGCGGTGCAGCAGCTGGGGCAGGGAAATTTGCCTGGTACAATCTGACGTCGGTGTACCAAAAGCAGATTGCCCACAAGTACTTGGCTGTGACACACCTAATTCTACACCTTCATTCCTCTCACTGCAGGTCTCAGAGAGGACTGGAGGTCTAGTGGGGTTGGAAATCTCAGCTGATGAGGAGCAAGGAGAGATCCTCTTTGTTCTTTGGTGTGGGTCTTTTAGATACGCTTGCCAACGAACTGCATGGCAGGTCAACATATGTCTGGTCAAGCATGTGGTACCCAAGCGGGAGATGTTTTGGCCACGTGAGATACGCTTGAGACATATGTTGCAAATAGCAGCGGTGCACTCGTCTCAAAAAAGGCCCACACCAAAGAACTTTTTGAATAACGCGCAGAGACTGCAGCGCCCTGCACATGTGGAGCTTTGGGGTGTGATGCAGTCAATGTGCTGCCCTTAGGCTGGCCCCTGGAGGGCATCCTGCCTCGTTGGTGATGTGCCGCCTCCTCCTCCTCCTCCTCCTCCTCTCTCCTATCAGGCACCCACGTTGAGTCAGTGACCTCATCATCCCCTCCCTCCTCATCACTGGAGCAAACCTGGCAGTATGCTGCAGCAGGGGGAGCATGACTGCCAGATTGCTGTCCTTCTTGGGCACCCCCTCTGTCCGTGCTCATGTTACTGCCTTCATCGAGCTCAGTATCATCATCAGAGCCTTCCAAACGCTGGGCATCCTCCTGGAGCATGTACCCAACACTGTGGTCAAACAGTTCGAGGGAATCCTCATGAGGACATGGTGGAGCTAGGGAAGGAGTCACTGATGACATTGAGCTGAGGGAAGAGGCCGCTGCTTTGCCAGACAAAGCACCCTGGGCATGGGTGAGAGAGGATGAGGAGGATGAGGACGGCTTGGTCATCCACTCGACCAAGTCTTCCGCATGTTGCGGCTCAACACGGCCAGCTGCCGAAAAAAAGGCCCAGCGTGTCCCATGGCCACGTGCTGATGAGGATGCACCGTCTCCACGACCAGCACTAGACACAGAGCCTGCTTGCCCTCTCTTATTGGCTTGTGACTGTCTGCCTCTCCTTCTTGGCCTTCCAGACATACTAATGGCCTGTAGCTGCACTAAGCTGGGATAGAACACCAGTAATTTTCTTCAGGTAGCTTTATATACTGTAACCAGACAAGCCTGCCTGTCAGTAGGAAGATAACAGGAACGGATCTAGCTGAACACTGTGAGCAGGACGCACTGCACTAAATGTAAATAGTCTAGAAGATAACAGGAACGGATCTAGCTAAACTGAATACAGTGTATATATATATATATGCAACACCTGGGATGCATATATATACACAATACACTGTAAGTGCAGCTAACTGACTGACTGTTCTGCCTAATCTATCTAACTCAAATCAAATGTCACTGTCTGTCTCTCTCTCTCTCTCAATGAACGCCGGAACACACACTACACAGGGCCGCCGTGTAGGCGGCCTTATATAGTGTGGGGCGTGTACTAAATCCCCTGAGCCATAATTGGCCAAAGCCTCCTTGGCTTTGGCCAATTATGGCTCTCTGTTCAGGCGGCGCTGTGATTGGCCAAGCATGCGGGTCATAGTGCATGCTTGGCCAATCATCAGCAAGCAATGCACTGCCATGCCGCAGTGAATTATGGGCCGTGACGCGCCACACGAATTTGGCGCGAACGGCCCATATCGTTCGCAATTCGGCGAACGGGCGAACAGCCGATGTTCGAGTCGAACATGGGTTCGACTCGAACACGAAGCTCATCCCTACTGGGCATCACTGCAACCTAATTGTGCCAATCAGTGCCCATTTGTGGGCACTGATTGGCACAGATTTGGCACACTGGGCACATGTGGATGGCCATGGGGTACATAACTGGCCATCCACATGTTGCCCCTTCCCTGGTGGTCCTAGTGGCGATCCCTGGTTGTCTAGTGTGGTGATCTGCGGGGGGGCTGCGCTGATAAACAATCAGCGCAGACCCCCCCTGCCAGGAGAGCCGCCGATCGGCTCTCCTCTACTTGCGTCTGTCAGACGCGAGTGAGGAAGAGCCGATCAATGGCTCTTCCTATTGACAGCGTGATCAGCCGTGATTGGACACGGCTGATCACGTGGTAAAGAGCCTCCGCCGGAGGCTTTTTACCAAGATCAGTGTAGCGGTGTGTCAGACTGACACACCGCTCCACCGATCACCGCGATGCGCGCCCCCGGGGGCGCGCTGCGGCATGTTATCCTGCTGGACATCATATGACACCCAGTCAGGATAACAGAACCACTTCCCGGACGTCAATCCGCTATAGGGCGGGCGGGAAGTGGTTAAATGACTTTTTTTCCTTTGAAATGTCATTTTGCTGTCAGACTGTTCTAAACACGGGAAACATGCGCCCCTTTACAGGCATACTATAGATACCCCCCAGGTACGAAATTTAAAGGGATATTACACTTTTATTGTTTCACTTTAAGCATTATTAAAATCACTGCTCCCGAAAAAATGGCCGTTTTTAAAACTTTTTTTTGCATTGATCCATGTCCTCTGGGGCAGGACCCAGGTCTCCAAACACCTTTTTTGACAATAACTTGCATATAAGCCTTTAAAATTAGCACTTTTGATTATTCATGTTCGAGTCTCATAGACTTTAACGGTGTTCGCGTGTTCGAACACATTTTTTGCCTGTTCGCATGTTCTGGTGCGAACTGAACAGGGGGGTGTTCGGCTCATCCCTGCAGGTCAGGGATAAAGTTGTGGAGAAGTATAAAGCAGGGTTAGGTTATAAGAATCTCCCAGGCTTTGAACATCTCACAGAGCTCTGTTCAATCCATCATCCGAAAATGGAAAGAGTATGGCACAACTGCAAACCTACCAAGACATGGCCTTCCACCTAAACTGACAGGCCGGGCAAGGAGAGCATTCATCAGAGAAGCAGCCAAGAGGCCCATGGTAACTCTGGAGGAGCTGCAGAGATCCACAGTTCAGGTGGGAGAATCTGTCCACAGGACAACTATTAGTCGTGCTCTCCACAAATCTGCCCTTTATGGAAGAGTGACAAGAAGAAAGCCATTGGTGAAAGAAAGCCATAGAAATGCAGTTTGTGAGAAGCCATGTGGGGACACAGAAAATATGTGGAAGAAGGTGATCTGGTCAGATGAGACCAAAATTTAACTTTTTGAACTAAAAGTAAAACACTATGGGGTAGATTTACTAAAACTGGTGCACTCAGAATCTGGTGCAGCTGTGCATGGTAGCCAATCAGCGTCTAACCTCAGTTTGTTCAATTAAGCTTTGCCAATAAAACCTGGAAGCTGATTTCTATTCAGAGTTTCTCCAGCTTTAGTAAATAACCCCCTATGTGTGGCGGAAAACTAACACTGCACATCACCCTGAACACATCATCCCTACTGTGAAACATGGTGGTGGCAGCATCATGTTGTGGGGATGCTTTTCTTCAGCAGGGACAGGGAAGCTGATCAGAGTTGATGGGAAGATGGATGGAGACAAATACAGGACAATCTTAGAAGAAAACCTGTTAGCGTTTTCAAGGCACTGTACTTTGGGTAAAGTGTTTAAAGTAGCACAGTGCTAAATAGCAAAAAAATACCCTGGTCATGAAGGGGGTAAAAGATTCTGGAGGTCAAGTGATTAAGGTGTGAAGAGCTCAGTGCTGAATACTGATGAGAGTATTAATGTGCTTTCTAGAGGAGCAGCATTCTTGGAGAAATACATAGGATGAATGGTTCCTGATAAAGTTATATTCAAACCTCACTTCCCCTGTCCCATCATGCTCTGGATGACCATAATCCACATCTCTGGAGATCCTTCACAGCATGTATGGAGGTTCTACATACAGGAATATGACACAGAGCAGTCTGGAGAGGACGAGTAGACGGGGAGAGACATAGGACATACCTGTACAAACATCTTTGAAACAAGAGGTACAATGTAACAATTCTAGAGAATGCTTCAGTGAAATAGCAAATAAATGTAACCACTGGAATTGTTGCATTCTATCTGTTGCTATATATGCACTTCCTATGCTACTCAGCTCCATCTAGTGGCCATATTGTGGTATTTGACTACTGTCTGCATTATGGCCATTAGATGGAGCTGAGGAGCATTGGGAATACATATAACTTTTAAAAAGAGATAAAATGTACCAATTTTAGAGAACACTAGCGGGAATTAGCAAATAAAAGTAACCCTTGGAATTGTTACATTGTATCACTTGTTACACAGATCCTATGCTCCCAAGCTCCATCTAGTGGCCATAATGTGGTATATTACTACTGCCCATAATAAGAGAACAATTGTTCAGCAAAAAAAGCATTTCTTACAAATACAACATGAATGTGCATGCAGATTTGCTGGATGAACAGCTAACACATTTTTTTTTCAAATAGAGCCCTGCTGTGAATTCTTAATGTAACATGTGCCTATTATTATCATTAGACTCCTACCAGATCTCCTAGAGCGGTGGTTCTCAACCTATCCAGTGCTGTGACCCCTTGATAACATTTACCAAGTTGTGGGGACCCCTAACATAAAAATTATTTTTGTAGCGTGGGTTGTCAGCACCCAGAGCAAGACAAGTAATTTGCACCCCTAACCCACGGACATTTAGCGCTCCCCGAGTCCCTTCCTATTGTACAGTATTAAAACCCCTTATGGTACATTTTAAGATGTACCACTCTGTGTTCTCCTTTCTTTGCCTTTTATCTCTCTCTATTGTAATTTCCTATTTTTTTTCCCCATCCCTCTCTCTAGCCATATTTCTTAGTCTTTCTCTCCCTTTTTTCTTTGTTCCTCCCCCTCTTTTCCTCTCCCTTCCATGTATTCTCTATTTTTATTCCTTCTCTTACTACTTGGTGGGGGGGGGGGGGGGGATGAGTGGCAGTGCTGGTGGGGGGTGGGATCAATGGCAGTGCTGGGAGAAGTTCTGATTAGGTGCTTAGGTGCTCTTGATGTAGGGCATCTGCTGATCTGAGAACTGTAGTGGGGACTTTTAATGACAACTTTAATCACAGGTAATGTTACTCACTGTGTCTCCTACTTTGTGGTGTCTTGCAGCAGTGACACCTATGCTGAAATCAGGAGATGGGGTCTCCTCCAGCCCCTCCCACTTCACATTCCTCACCAGTCAGCTGACCCCTAGTCTCTGCCCCCAGCCATGCTGTGAACTGAATGGGCAGCTGCGAAAAGGCTGGGAGAGCGGTGCAGGCTTCAGGAACAGCCCAGGATTTGGTGACCCCTGGCAAATAATCATTCGACCCCCGAGGGGGTCCCGACCCCCAGGTTGAGAACCATTGTCCTAGAGGAAGATCTGTACATTCTATAGACCTTCAGGTCACTCTCCTGGTATTGGCAGTACACCGATGTCCATGGGGTTTATAGAACTTCCCCTCTTCTGTTGGGTGTTATGATGGGGGAAGTTAAAGCTGTTCAGTAGAAATTTCTCATAGGATCTTAGCACCTCATCTTAAAATATTAGGCAATGTTCCTTCCTGTACCACTTCCTATTTTTCACCAGACCACTTGCTCCTCTCTCAGGCACGTACAGTACTGTTGGAGTAGACTGAGCCGTGTTCCTCCGTCCCTTCATTGCCAGACGGACCTCCTGGAGGAGAAATATGATGACCTTCTATTTCTGGGTCCTTGTTGTGGGTGTGATAGGTAAGTCTCCACATTTATAACTTAAAGAGAACCTGATATAGATATACCATTGATATGTTGTTATATTTAATCTGTAGGAGATTGTTTAGTGTTGTTGTCCCTTGTTGATTTCACATTTTATGTTAGAAATGTACCTGAATCGTCACCAACAAACTGTCCTTTTTGAATGAAAACACACAGGAGAGTATAATTTCCCAAAACAAAAATTTTATTAAGGGGTCACAACTAAACAAAGAGGGAGGCAACGCTGGAGAAACTGCAGAAGTGGGTGAAGCCTTGGACCCCCAGGGCACACATCAATTATTTTAAAGCAAAATTGGTGGCCTGAGGAGTCCATATCTAAGGGAGTGCAGTCTGGTCCAGAAGTCCCAGAGATCCGGAAAGCAGCAGATGACATCTGTGTCCCCAGGCTGTGGTCATACGAGCGACTGCAGCTTCTGTCAGACCAGACTGAACCCAGGGCAATCACTCTCAGGTCTTCTTTCCACGTTTCCTTCCACGCTGTGGCTCTGGTGGTGGAGTTGTGGCAGCAGGAGGAGGAGGAGGATGGTCCAACTCAATCACGTCGGTCTTGGGTGTGGGTTCGCCACTCACCCCCTTAGTTAGGACTTTATAAATAAGTTGCTCACACAGGAGGCGTTGACCCTCCTGCATGCCCTGCAGTTTGGTAGCAGCCATGCAGGCAAAGGCCTCTTCAGGAGTGGGTAAGGCTCGGAGGGACGCCGAAGCCTCCTGAATTAGCCTGAGCGCTGAATCCTGCATGTGAGTCCCCTTCCTCGCCCTTTTGTATGGAAGGCGGAGGGGAGGAACCTGCGATTCAGTCAGGCTTGTCCCAGGCTTCTCTTGGCTGACACTTAGCCCCGCCTCCTCCTGGCTGCCACTAATCCCCGCCTCCTCCTGACTGCCACATTCAACAGCCTCCTCCTGGCTGAGGTCTTCCTGTGTATGAAAAAGGGACATAGTTTTAGTTTTTTATGTGTCCTTTTATGAAACTGAGATCAGCGGCGGTCCCGAGTCTCACCGCTGATCTCAGCTCATTACCAGTTTATGAAACTGAGATAATTAGTGGAGAAGATGTTCTCCGCTGATTATCTCAGCACAGTGAGAATTTGTAACTGACTTCACAGAAACGGCCAGTTTATGAAGGTGCGATCTCGGCACCTCACTGGCGATCTGTGACAGAATTCTCACTTTCTGATTCACCATTTCAGAAGTGGAGAATCAGAGTGAGAAGTCTGAAACTGGCTGATATTCTGGAGAAAGTACACACGCCAAAACCAGCAGGATAGGAATTTATAGTGTATATCCTCTGAGAATGCCTGTGAACTGAAAAGCGGTATTTTACCGCACTTTCATAAAAGGACACCTTAGTCATCAATCACACACACTTTTCACCTCCTGACTGTTGCAAATTGAATGTTAACAAATATAACAGACTATAATTCTGAGCCCAGCATTTTTCATTCTTTTCCCAATTTTGGGTGCCCACTACTGTCTATTGATATGTAAAACAGTTTTTTCAAACAGCAATTAGTGATCAATAAGAACATCTAGTAAACATCATTTATTTATTGACCAGAAATCTTTAGAAGAATGCTATACCTGACTCCAGCTGGGCTCCTCCACTTCTTTCTGGCTGGAAGGCCCAGGTTGGACATCGGAAGCCTCAGCTGGGGTGGAAGGAAGAGTGGAAGGAAGAGTAGAGAGGGATTCCCTGACTTCAGTGTGGTCTGACAGAAATCGCAGTCTCTCATAGTACCACAGCCTGGGGACATAAACGTCATCTGCTGCAGCTCCGGACCTCTGGGAATCCGTGACCTTCTTGCGCTCCCTAAGATATGTGCTCCTCAGGCCACCAATTTTGGTTTTTAAATAAGGGATGGTTGCTGTGGGGACCACCGGCTTCACCAACTCCAGCAGTTTCTCTAGCGCTGCCTGCCTCTTTTGTTTATTATTGTAATGGGGGTGTCTGACCTGCCACAGACAGGGCAGCTCCCTGTATTTGTCTATGAACAGGGGTAGGAAATTGTGGTCGTTGAAGCCATCCATTTTCTCTGCAAGACACAACACAAGACAAACCCTAAGGTCAGGCCAAACTCCCCTAATCTTGTTACAATATAGGCTTCCATTTCGAAGCAGTATAGGCCCAAGTTTAGATCTTACCTTCGTTATCACGATCGGCGCCTCCAATGCTCCTTCCTCCGCTCACAGATCATACGTAATACGCACGCGTGTTACACTTTATACACACTCCGCCCGCCCCTGGCCTTCTTTCTAGTCTATTCCCCGCCCCTTTTCATTCTGCGCAGTGGGGGAAGAGCAAATGGCGGATACACAGCAGATGCGTGCTAATTGTAGCAATGAGGAGGAGGAGGAGGAAAGGCCGGAGCCAGAAATGTCCCAATCCAGAAGGAGAAGATTTAAGGCCTCAAATATGTCCTTTGGGGAGATGTTGGAGATGGTGGACATCCTGAAGAAGGCCGACTATGATGGAAAGTATGGACCTTACCCCAACTCCAATGTCAGAAAGCCCAAGATAATTGCGAAAGTGGTCAAGAGTCTGCACCTGAAATTCGGGGTACGACGATCGAAAGATCAGCTCAGGAAGCGGTGGTCGGACCTCAAATTACGAGAACATGATCAGTACAGAAAGATCCGGAGAGTGCTGCAAAAAAGTAAGTAGTTGTCCTGTGTTCCTATTCTCTATGTTTATGACGTTCGTGCTGCTCCATGTGCTTTTCTTACAAGTGTCCATTTTTAAATGGCAACTTTCATGTTCATGGGCACATTATTCGTTCGTATCAAACATTTTTCTTTCGGCCTATAAAACACCATTGTTTAGGCCATATGCATTTGGCCACCATTTTTACGCCCTACTTGTCTGAAACTAATTTGGTTGTGTAGCTGGCTTTGTTACTAGAATGAAATGCAAACTAGATTCTGTGTAAGGAGAGGACACTCAGCAGCTGTTTTCACATATGGACACTGGAGCATTAGTGTGGGACAAAAGAACACAATTTTTATTAGGGGGCCACACAGGTGCTCCAGGGTATACTATAAGGGGGGGCTACATCTGTGAAGCTTGTACCAAACAGGTAAAGTATTGAAGCTTGACAAAGGACACTGAAAATGCTACATTTTGGAACTCTGCCAAAACAGACAATTGTACCGCACTTCCAAGCAATGTTTCCTATTTCTAGTTCTGCCATCAAATATCTGTGTGCTAAGTATACCATTTTTGTTTTACATAGGGGAGAAAAGACTCGGAGGACACCCCTCTTCCGAGGAGACCAGAGACCCCAACACAAGAAGAGCAGGAGGAAGAAGACGTGGTGGAACTAGTCACCACAACAGGTGAGTGTCTGCGACCACAGGCTCATGTAAGAGATGGATGCCGGCATATTTTTGATACCTTTTTTTTTTGGGTTCCTCTCTTTTTAGGTGATCGTGATGTTGTGGATCCAGATCCTTTCACATCCGAAAGTGCCCAGATCCTGATCAGGGAGATCATGGTGTGTAATTTACAATTGGAAAACCTCAAGAAAAACATCAATGATGTTATTCAAAAAAATAAAAACATCATTGATGTTTTGGGGCGAGTTTAAAGCCCCTCCAAATCCCTTTGTTTTTTTGTGTGCTACAATGTGAAAAATGTCTTAGGGATTTTTAGAAAAGCCTAATTTGGAGGATGCACACAGTGTGCCAACATGTTCTATCTGCCATCACGGGAGATCAATGTAGGCATTTTGGGGGTGCAACCCCTTCCTCAATAATAAAGTAGCTGAGAGGAAGGGGTTTCTCCCCCAAAATGCCTACATTGATCCCCTGTGATGGCAGGTCGCACATGTTGACATTGGTAAATTGGTGTGCATCTTCCAAATTTGCCTTTTCCTGGGGTGACTTCACCCCATCTGAACGCAATATCAAACACAGTTCCTAAATACTCATGTCTGATATTGCCTTCAAATTATAGCAAATGTGAACTTTGGAAGTTCAAGATTTGTGTCTTTCTTGTTGGTTTTACACATGACTGTTTTATCTTAAATGGACATTTCTATTTTTGATAATGCTACCCCAAAAATTGTTATACATATATATTGTTTGAAAAACCTTTTCTAAATGCACATGTGGTTGTGCAGGTATTAAAAAGTTTGTTAATCAAGAATGTGTGGATTATTGTGTCAACGCTAAAACACTTTGGTGGTGATGTAATTGGTGTTTTCTGTGAAAATTGGGTTTTTTTCTTAAGGGCAAATCCTCTTTGCACTACAAGTGCAGTTTCAGTGCAGTTTTAAGTGCACTTGTATTGCAAAGTGTCTTTGCCTTTAGTAAATAACACCCAACAGTGCTTTGTATAAGGTTACACAATCACGCCATTTTCTGGACTCAACACATTTCTGTCAGGGTCAGCTAAAACAAACACAAGCAGTAAATGTCCACAAAGATTTTCTTTTTTTTTGGTTTTTTATTTGATAAAGGTTTCGCAAATTTTCTGGCATATTGATGGCCCCCTACCTGCAAAGAACTCCAGGTATCGTAACCGGACATCATGGGCACTCAGGGAGGGCAAGCCAGGACGGCCACTTTCAAGCGCCGTCAGTGTTGTTTCAGGTATCATTCCGGCCTCAGGCCCAACTGAGCCAGCATAGTTGGCCGAATGTTTGCATATAAAGTTATGGAGAATACAGCACGCCATGATTATATGATTAAGTTTATACTCCGCCATATGGATGGGTGTCAGAAATAGGCGGAACCGGCTGACCAGGATTCCAAATGTATTCTCCACCACTCTTCGGGCTCTGGCCAGCCGGTAATTAAAAACCCTCTGTTCCGGGGTGAGGGTCCTCATAGGGAATGGCCCCCATAAGATGGTCCCCCAGCACAAACGCTTCATCAGCAACGAAGACGAATGGGAGTCCTTCCACATTGTCCTCTGGAGGTGGCAAGTCCAAGCTGTCATTCTGGAGACGCCTGTAAAACTCCGTCTGGGCGATGACTCCACCATCGGACATCCGGCCATTCTTCCCCACGTCCACATACAAGAAGTCGTAATTAGCCGACACCACCGCCAACATCACTATACTATTGAACCCCTTATAGTTGAAATAGTACGACCCAGAGTTGGGTGGTGGGACGATGTGGATGTGTTTCCCATCAATTGCCCCTCCGCAGTTAGGAAAGTCCCACCGCTGGGCAAAGTGGGAGGCCACAGTCTGCCATTCGTGTGGATTGGAAGGAAACTGTGGAGTCAAACAAGAAATAAAAATTATTCGTTTTGCACATAAACATGGAGAGCAGATTAGACACAAACATTCTTGGCCAACATCAGTATTACATTTATTTTAGGGAGTATTTAAAGACAAAGGTATAAGGTCCACCTATCAGATCCCCCCCCCCCATGGGCCATTTTATAAATTTTATGGGGGGGATGGAGATGTTTTGAACAGGTAACCCTCTCCACTTCATTGAGAGATGAATGCCTAAATAATGTGTATTACTTTGGCCAGCCCCTCCTTACTTACACTATTGGCAGCCCACTGGACAGGTAAGAAGTGTCATAATACAAAGATATAAATACACACTGTACACATTTTAGCACATTTTTACATTCTGTTATTACCTATCAAGATACTAATATGATACAGAAACTTAAAAAAGTACAATTTTAAAGTATTCAGGTAGGCCCTTGCACTACATGCTTTGGGGAATTCATCCAGAAATCTGACCACAAAAGAGGTGGGTATAGTGTGTATGGGTTTGGCAAAGTCAGCAGATAGAGGATTAGTATCAGCTGAGTTAGCAATGGGGGGGGGAAGGGTTCCAAATGATTTTGAGACATAAAAAAAAAATCTGGCACTCTGCCTGAATTTAAAGCACAAATCACAATTTAAAACATTTTAGGAGGCATTTCGGGTAAAGCACTACTATGGAGCTGACAAAATACATTGTTAAGTGACTACACTAGGTGAATATAGGGCCAGGAGAGCATGCTGGGGAGGTAAGTGAAGGCAAATATGTACGAAGGGCAAAAAAAAAATTCAAAAAAATTACAGCATGCATGAGGACAAAGGGGACATTCACAGCATATTCCAATCATGGTAATTAGGGAATGAGGAAAGAAATACAATATATTATCAAACATTATATACAATAAAATGTGATGTTAAAGGATAAATCTTACCTTAATATACTCCTTCTGCATGACCTGAATGATGGCAGAACAGGTCTCTGGAATAATGATCCCCAGAGCCTGGGGGGAGATGCCTGTCGAGAACTTGAGGTCCTGCAGGCTTCTCCCCATCGCCAAGTACCGCAACGTGGTGACTAGCCTCTGCTCCGGAGTGATGGCTTGCCGCATGCAGGTATCCTGCCTGCTGATATAGGGGTCAGCAAAGCCAACAAACGGTGAAATACGGGGTCTGTCATCCGGAGAAAGTTCCTGAAATCATCAGGATTATTCTCACGGATCTCACGGAGCAAAGGCATATGACAGAACTGGTCACGCTGGAGCAACCAATTCTTGGTCCATGAACTCCTCCCCACCCTGTTCATGGACTGGACTTGTGTCAAGGTCAGGACCCCAACACCAAGCCCCCGCACAGCGCGAACTCTACGATGAGTACGTACACGCAACATGGCTAGGAGACGGTCGGCTGCTCACAACGCAGTAACAGAACGCACCGAAGAACAGCAAGGCCTGTGAAGAGCGACCTGAAAATCAGTAACGAACGAATAAGAACACAATGACAAAGTCAAGGGTAACTCGCTGCAAGCACTGAAGACCAGATACAAACCCACAAGCACAAACTGAACAGCAGAAAACAATCTGAAAACCACGAGTCTGAAAAAGCACGAATCGTCTCTCACCAAACTTTTACTAACATGAGATTAGCAAAAGGAGCCCAAAGGGTGCAGTGCTTGGTTCTGAACTGCCCTTTTATAGTCTTGTTGTACGTGGTGTACGTTCGGAAATTCTGACAACTTTGTGCGACCGCGTGTATGCAAAACAAGTTTGGGCCAACATCCGTCAGAAAAAATCCATGGATTTTGTTGTCGGAATGTCCGATCAATGTCCGATCGTGTGTACGGGGCATTACTGTGATCCATGTCAGATCCAGTGAGAACCTCATATCACCCCAAATCCTGCACCATCACACCTCATATCACCCCAATTCCTGCACTTTCACCCCTCAGATCACCCCAATTCCTACACCTTCACCCCTCAGATCACCCCAATTCCTGCACCTTCGCCCCTCAGATCACCCCAATTCCTGCACCTTCACACCTCAGATCACCCCAATTCCTGCATCTTCACACCTCAGATCACCTTAATTCCTGCACCTTCACACCTCAAATCACCCCAATTCCTGCACTTTCACACCTCAGATCACCACAATTCCTGCATCTTTACACCTCAGATCACCCCAATTCCTGCACTTTCACCCCTCAGATCACCCCAATTCCTGCACCTTCACCCCTCAGATCACCCCAATTACTGCACCTTCACCCCTCAGATCACCCCAATTCCTGCACCTTCACCCCTCAGATCACCCCAATTCCTGCACCTTCACACCTCAGATCACCCCAATTCCTGCACCTTCACACCTCATATCACCCCAATTCCTGCATCTTCACCCCTCAGATCACCCCAATTCCTGCACCTTCACACCTCATATCACCCCAATTCCTGCATCTTCACCCCTCAGATCACCCCAATTCCTGAATTTTCACACCTCAGATCCCCCCAACTTGTACACCTTCACCCCCCCAGATCACCTCAATTCCTGAACCTTTATCTCATCAGATCACACAAATTCCTGCACCTTCACCCCACACCTCAGATCACCCCAATTCCTGCATCTTCACATCTCAGATCAACCCCTATTCTTGAATCTTCACACCTCAGATCAACCTAATTCCTGTACCTCTGCTCCTCAAATCACCCCAATAGGGTCCTTGGGGGGCAGGGCCTGATGTAATTGTGTCATGTTGGTAAATTGATGGTGTTACGAGGGGCGTTCAAGTCAAACCCTGTGAGTTGATATAATAAAAGAACAAATTTCAAGTAGCGGAAATTGCATTAATTTTCAATATCCTCCCCTGCTACATTTACTGTATCCACTCATCCCAGCATTTAATGAATGCCTGGAAAGCATCTGCATAGAAAGATTTGTCAGTACGCCTGAACCATCCTAGGACAGCCTGCTTCACTTCATCATCATTGCTAAAATTCTGACCTCCGAGGAACTATTTTAGGGGTCCAAATAGGTGGAAATCACTCAGAGCGAGGCCCGGGCTGTAAGGGGAATATGGCAATACCTCCCAGATGATTTCCTGGAATTTGCACATAGTGCGGTGAGCAGTATGAGCTTGTGAGTTGTCCTGGAGAAACAGGACCCACTTAGTGATCAAACCTGGTCGTGTTTTCCGCAGACGTGTATGCACATCTCTCAGAACACGACAATAGTATTCCCTGTTGATAGTGGCACCGCGGAGTAGAAAATTCACATAAATAACACCACGTTTGTCCCAGAAAACACTTGCGATCACTTTACCTGCAGACGCAATTGTTCGACATTTCACACTTCCACTGCTTTGATGCTCGTTTTGACTCCGGGGGGAACTGATATGCCCAGGTTTGGTCACATGTAATGATGAAATCCAGAAAATCCTGGCCCTCAACTCTTCTGTGGCTGTCCAAAGCATAATGCTATCTTGGTACACAGCATGCGCTAAATTTTCGTGAAAGATTATGTTAACCGTTCCCACAGAAAGATTCATCTCTTGTGCAATTTCACACATTTTTCAATCAATCTTGTGCATTGATTATCCAGGATCAAAAATTAAAAGGCTGCGCTGCAATAAGTGACATAAGACAAATAAAGTAGTGAGTACATCCTGAAGAGTACAATATAAATATCTGTACGTAAATTATAGCAGTGATATTATGACCCACACAATAACCAAAGAAAAAATGCTAATAAAAAACGTAAAGTCCAAAATGCAGAGTGCACAAAAGTGTACAGTTCATATAGGTGCAAGATTTATGCCAGGGAGAGAGTGATGAGCATCCGAATGGTGTATGACATATGGCTAGATCACCCAGGATTCAGTGATGACAGGAAAGCTCCTCCACCTATGTAAGAAGATGGCCCCTTACCGACTCCTCAGATCTCTTTTCGGGAGATCAAGCAGGCATGTGGCTGTATAACCCCAGCCTCGGGTGAGGACCGAGAAAGTAACACCAGGTCGCAGCCCCCAGGGTCTCACAGCTCACGCTCACAGTAGACTACAGGAGAAAGAGGAAGGAAGCAGCAGGCTGGAACAACAAGGATAGTAAAGGGATAAGCCAAGGTCGGGGCGACTAGCAGACAAGGATAAACATAGAACACACCAAAGGTCAGGGTCATAAGCAGACAGGAATAGTCGAGAACAGGCCAAGATCAGTAACTGGAATCAGATGTAGGAGAAACAGCAAGTTACACATGGAAGCTAAACACACAATGGTTGATCAGTGGGGCTGGCTTGCAGTGCACAGGTATTATAGAGTTCCCTAATAGGGGCTGGGGTGGAGCCATGCTTTGACTAGAGATTATTTAAGCAGCCAGGTGAGAGTGGCTGGCCTCTTAATCTGAACACATGGAGAGGTAAGCTGACAGACAAACACTACTGCATAATCATGACACAGTAAGAGTCCCTCATGGATGTCAGCAGAGCCAGGTGTGGCCCCGAAAGTGGTCTCCTCCCATGATGGTGACAGAGTTGGACAGTAGTCTTGTTGCTCCCTGTTACCCCCGTTACTCTCTGGGATAGGCTATGGGTGGTGGTGGCTCTGCTGGTCTTCTTCTTGGGCAGCGCATCTGACCTGTGGCTGGCAGTGGATTACCTGCAGAAGCACCGGCTCAGCTGCTTCTGGCCCACCTATTTGCTGGTGCTGCTTCCCTCCCCGCTCACCCAGAGCCTCAGCTTCAGCTGGGTGTTCACTGACCACAGCCCATCTCCTCCCGGGGGGGCAACTGCGTCTGCTGCTGCCTCTGTGCCTGGATTCTGCAGGGCTCTGTCCACCTGCTGCACTGGGGGCATCTGAAGGCACATGGAGGATAGAGTGACTGACTAATGGTGGCTGAGGACACATGGAGGATGGAGAGACTGACAGAACGTAGATGAGGAGGGACTGAAGATACAATGACTCATTGGAGGGACTGACTGACAGGGTCTGAAGACATGACACATGGAGGCTGGAAGGACTGACTGATGGGGTCTGAAGATATAATGACATATGGAGGATGAAGGGGACTGACTGATGGGGTCTGAAGATATAATCACACATGGAGGATGGAGGGACTGACTGATGGTGTCTGAAGATACAATGACACATGGAGGCTGGATGGATCAACAAATAGGGTCTGAAGATATGCCACATGGGAGGCTAGAGGGACTAACAACTAGGGTCTGAAGATATGCCACGTGGGAGGCTGGAGAGACTGACTAATGGGGTCTGAAGATACAATGACACATGGAGGCTGGAGGGACTAACAACTAGGGTCTGAAGATATAGTTACATAGTAGGCGAGATTGAAAAAAGACACAAGTCCATCAAGTCCAACCCATGTGTGTGATTATATGTCAGTATTACATTGTATATCCCTGTATGTTGCGGTCAATCAGGTGCTTATCTAATAGTTTCTTGAAACTATCGATGCTTCCCTCTGAGACCACCGCCTGTGGAAGGGAATTCCACATCCTTGCCGCTCTTATGCCCCGTACACACGGTCGGATTTTCCGATGGAAAATGTCCGATCGGAGCGTGTAGTCGGAAATTCCGACCGTGTGGGCGCCATCGGACATTTTCCATTGGATTTTCCGACACACAAAGTTGGAGAGCAGGAGATAAAATTTTCCTACAACAAAATTCGATCGCGTCAATTCCGACCATTGCGCTGTATTAAACCATTTTGAACATTGCAGCGTGACGAAAGTGCTGTATCCATTGCGAACGCTAAGTTTACCAGAACGAGCTGTCCCGTCTCGGAATTTCTTCTGAGCATGCGTGGCCTGTTCCGACGCACAAAGTGCCACGCATGCTCAGAAGAAATTCCGAGACGGGACAGCTCGTTCTGGTAAACTTAGCGTTCGCAATGGATATAGCACTTTCGTCACGCTGCAATGTTCAAAATGGTTTAATACAGCGCACTCTCTTCTTCTTTATAATGTGACAAGAATTAAGTAGTTTTGCTGCTCATATTCACACACACTTCTCACAAACTTATTTCGTTACTATTTATCGGGATTCCCTCAATATATTTTGATTTCTCACATCTGACAACATATTTTTGTATATATTTTTTTTTTTTTTGTCTTTAATGTAGAATCTTTTTTTGTGTTTCTCTTTTTTTTTTTTTGGTGATTTGGATTTGTACTCCCGAAAATGTTTGTGTGTTTTTTGTGACAAGTTCCCACAACACCATTGATATGTTGTTCTATTTAATCTGTAGGAGATTGTTTGGTGTTGTTGTCCCTTGTTAATTTCACATTGTACTTTAGAAATGTACCTGAATCGTCACCAACAAACTGTCCTTTTTGGATGAAAACACACACAGGAGAGTAGAATTTACCTAAAAAAATTTTATTAAGGGGTCACAACTATAAAAAAACAAAGAGGGAGGCAACGCTGGAGAAACTGCAGAAATTGGCGAAGCCTTGGACCCCCAGGGCAGACATCAATTATTTAAAAGCAAAATTGGTGGCCTGAGGAGTCCATATCTAATGGAGTGCAGTCTGGTCCAGAAGTCCCAGAGATCCGGAAAGCAGCAGATGACATCTGTGTCCCCAGGCTGTGGTCATACGAGAGACTGCATCTTCTGTCAGACCAGACTGAACCCAGGGCAATCACTCTTTGGTCTTCTTTCCACGCTTCCTTCCACGCTGTGGCTGTGGTGGTGGAGTTGTGGCAGCAGGAGGAGGAGGAGGCGGAGGAGGATCGTCGATCTCAATGACATCCGTCTTGGGTGTCAGTTCCCCACTCTCCCCCTTACGTAGGACTTTATAAATCAGGTCCTCAGAGAGCTTGCGTTGGCCCTCCTGCATGCCCTGCAATTTGGTGGCAGCCATGCAGTGAAGGCCTCTTCAGGACTGGGGAAGGCTCTGAGGGACGCAGAAGCCTCCTGGATCAGCCTGTATGCTGAATCCTGCACAGGACTGGGAGTGGCCTTCCTGGCCCTTTTGTATGGCAGGCGGAGGGGAGGAACCTGAGACTCAGTCAGGCTGCGACTTGTCCCAGGCTTCTCTTGGCTGACACTTAGCCCCGCCTCCTCCTGGCTGACACTAATCCCCGCCTCCTCCTGGCTGACACTAATCCCCAAATCCTCTTGGCTGCCACTAATCCCCGCCTCCTCCTGGCTGCCACATTCCACAACCTCCTCCTGGCTGAGGTTTTCCTGTGTATGAAAAAGGGACATAGTTTTAGTATTTTTTCCATCAATCACACACAATTTTCACCTCCTGACTGCTGCAAATTGAATGTTAACAAATATAACAGACTATCCTTCTGAGCCCAGCAGTTTTCATTCTTGTCCCAATTTTGGGTGCCCACTACTGTCTATTGATATGTAAAACACTTTTTTAATCAGCAATTAGTGATCAATAATAACATCTAGTAAACATCATTTATTTATTGCCCAGAAATCTGTAGAAGAATGCTATACCTGACTCCAGCTGGGCTCCTCCACTTCTTCCTGGCTGGAAGGCCCAGGTTGGACATCAGAAGCCTCAGCTGGTATGGAAGGAAGCGTGGAAGGAAGAGTGGAGAGGGATTCCCTGACTTCAGTGTGGTCTGACAGAAATCGCAGTCTCTCATAGTACCACAGCCTGGGGACATAAACGTCATCTGCTGCAGCTCTGGACCTCTGGGAATCTGTGACCTTCTTGCGCTCCCTAAGATAAGTGCTCCTCAGACCACCAATTTTAGCTTTTAAATAAGGGATAGTTGCTGTGGGGACCACCGGCTTCACCAACTCTAGCAGTTTCTCCAGCGCTGCCTGCCTCTTCTGTTTATGGTTATAGTGGGGGTGTCTGACCTGCCACAGACAGGGCAGCTCCCTGTATTTGTCAATAAACAGGGGCAGGAAATTGTGGTCGTTGAACCCACACACAAGACAAACCCTAATGTCAGGCCAAACTCCCCTAATCTTGTTACAATATAGGCTTCCATTTCGAAGCAGTATAGTCCAGTGGTGTATTTAGGTTTTGTGCTGCCCTAGGCCTGACTAAACTCATGCACCCCCCTAATTTAAATACGACCCACCCCTTGCTGCCAAGGCCACACCCCTTCCTGTTTAAGGCCAACCCTATCATCTGTAAACCACACCCCTTCCTCTTTAGGCTCATTTGGCACCTTTCAGGGGGGAGGGGGGAACAGGTACCCTTCCCCACTTCCTGGAGACTGCAACTAAATGTGGACTGTTTAAAGGGTTTGCATTGATTTTAGCATGCATGGAGCACTTTGCACATGCCAGTGGAGGCTGGTGCTGAAAATTTTTGGGGGGGGTGCAAACAAACTAAGAAATTCAGAAAAAAAGACATCAATTGCAGCCTCACTGTGTCCCATCAAATGCAGCCACTGTTCCATCAAACGCAGCCACTATTCCCACCAAACGCAGCCACTGTGCCCACCAAACACAACCACTGTGCCCATCAATTGCAGCAAATGTGCCCCACCAAACGCAGACACTGTGCCCCACCAAACGCAGCCACTGTGCCATCAATTGCAGCCACTGTGCCATCAAACGCAGCCACTGTGCCCACCAAACGCAGCCACTGTGCCCACCAAACGCAGCCACTGTGCCATCAAACGCAGCCACTGTGCCATCAAACGCAGCCACTGTGCCCACCAAACGCAGCCACTGTGCCCACCAAACACAGCCACTGTGCCCATCAAACGCTGTCACTGTGCCCCATCAATTGCAGCCACTGTGCCTTTAAACGCAGCCATTGTGCCCCATCAAACGCTGTCACTGTGCCCATCATTTGCAGCCACTGTGCCTTTAAACGCAGCCATTGTGCCCCATCAAACGCTGTCACTGTGCCCCATCATTTGCAGCCACTGTGCCTTTAAACGCAGCCTTTGTGCCCCATCAAACGCTGTCACTGTGCCCCATCAATTGTAGCCACTGTGCCATCAAATGCCAACACTGTTCCCATAAAACTCTTATAATTTATTCAATAACTTTACCTGGGTTCCCTTGTGCCTCTCTCTCTGTTTCTCTCTTCCTGACATCACTGCCAAACCCTGCCCCAGTGCCGAGGAGAAGGGTCAAGCAGTGTGGAGGAGGGTAGGCGGAGCATAAGGCTCCACCTCCACCAGTCATCGCCCACTCATGGGGGCGTGAGTCACACGCCGCCCACCGCATGAGAGAAAGTCCCCCCACCCGTCTTCCTGATTCCCGGCTCCTGCGCCCGCCCCCGCACACATGCAGCCCACGGCAGCCGCCTTGCTGTAGCGGGCGGCGCTGCTGTGTATGGGCGTGCTTGTCAGAGGGTGGAGGGGCGTGAGCTCTGCTAAGCACGCCCATACACACGCCCCTCCACCCTCTGCCAAGCACGCCCATACACAACAGCGCCGCTACAGCAAGGCGGCCGCCGTGGGCTGCATGTGTGCGGGGGGCGGCCGCGGGAGCCGGGAATCGGGTGGGGGGACTTTCTCTTATGCGGGGGGGCGGCTTTTTTTGCCACCCCCCGCAAAGTGCCGCCCTAGGCCTAGGCCTTGTCGGCCTAGGCCAAAACACAGCCCTGGTATAGGCACAAGTTTAGATCCTACCTTCGTTATCACGATCGGCGTCTCTGATGCTCCTTCCTCCGCTCACAGATCGTACGTAAGACGCGCGCGTGTTATGATTTATACACACTGCGCATGCGTATAACTCCGCCCGCCCCTGACGTTCTTTCTAGTCTATTCCCCGCCCCTTTTCGTTCGGCGCAGTGGGGGAAGAGCACATGGCGAATAGACAGCAGGATCGTGCTAATTGTAGCAACGAGGAGGAGGAGGAGGAGGAAAGGCCGGAGCCTGAAACTTCCCGATCCAGAAGGAGATTGAAGGACTCAAATATGTCCTTTGGGGAGATGTTGGAGATGGTGGACATCCTGAAGAAGGCCGACTATGATGGAAAGTATGGGCCTTACCCCAACCCCAATGTCCGAAAGGCCAAGATCATGGCGAAAGTGGTCAGGAGTCTGCACCGGAAATTCGGGGTACGACGATCGAAAGATCAGCTCAGGAAGCGGTGGTCGGACCTGAAATTACGAGAACATGAGCAGTACAGAAAGATCCGGAGAGTGCTGCAAAAAAGTAAGTAGTTGTGCTGTGTTCCTATTCTTTTTGGGTTTATTACGTTCGTGCTGCTCCATGTGCTTTTAGGAACTGTTGTACAGTTTAAAATGTTTAAAATGTTCATGGGCACATTATTCGTTCGGATCACACATTTTTATTTCGGACTATACAATACCATTGTTTAGCCCATATGCATTTGGCCACCATTTTGACGCCCTATACTTGGCTTCAAAGAATTGGGTTGTGTAGAGGGCTTTGTTACTAGAATGAAATGCAAACTAGATTGTGTGTAAGGAGAGGACACTCAGCAGCTGTTTTCACATCTGGACACTGGAGCACTAGTGTGGGACCCCAGAACACCATTTTTATTAGGGGGGGCACACAGGTGCTCCAGTGTATACTATAGGGGGGTCTCCATCTGTGAAGCTTGTACTAAACAGGTAAAGTATTGCAGCTTGACAAAGGACACTAAAAAAGCTACATCTTGGAACTCTGCTAAAATAGATAATTGTACCCCACTTCCAAGCAATGTTTCATCTTTATAGTTCTGACATTAAATATCTGTGTGCTAATTATACCATTTTTGTTTTACATAGGGGAGAAAAGACTCGGAGGACACCCCTCATCCGAGGAGACCAGAGACCCCCCCCCCCTCTGGAAGAAGGGGAAATCCCCCCAACACAAGATGAGCAGGAGGAGGAAGACATGGTGGAACTAGTCACCACAACAGGTGAGTGTCTGCGACCACAGGCTCACGTAAGAGATGGATGGCGGCATTTTTTTGGAAACCTAATTTATTTTGGGTTTCCTCTCTTTTTAGGTGATCGTGAGGTTGTGGATGAAGATCCTTTCACATCCGAAAGTGCCCAGATCCTGATTGGGGAGATCATGGGGTGTAATTTACAATTGGAAAACATCAAGCAAAACATCAATGATGTTATTCCAAAATATAAAAACATCATTGATGTTTTGGGGCGAGTTTAAAACCCCTCCAAATCACTTTCTTCTTTTGTCTGCTACAATGTGCGAAATGTTTTTGTGATTTTTCTCAAAGCCAAATTTGGAGGATGCACACAGTGTGCCAACATGTGCTATCTGCCATCACGGGAGATCAATGGACGCGTTTTGGGGGTGCGACCCCTTCCTCAATAATAAAGTAGCGGTGAGGAAGGGCTTTCTCCCCCAAAACACGTCCCTTGATCCCCCCTGATGGCAGATAGCACATGTTGACATTGGGAAATTTGCATGCATCTTCCAAATTTGGCTTTTCCAGGGGTGATTTTCCCCCATCTGAACGCAATATCAAACACAGTTCCTAAATACTCATGTCTGATATTGCCTTCCAGTTCTACCAAATGTGAACTTTGTAAGATCAAGATTTGTGTCTTTCTTGTTGGTTTTACACAGGCCTGTTTTCTATAAAATGCACATTTTGATTTTGGATAATGACACCACAAAAATTGTTATACAACAAACATGTTGGTTTGTCAGAAAAACCTTTGGTAAATGCACATGTGATTGTGCAGGTATTAAAAAGATTGTTCATCAAGAATGTGTGGATTATTGTCTCAAGGCTACAACACTTTTGGGGTGATGTAATTGTTGTTTTATGAGAAAATGGGGGTAATTTCCTAAGGGCAAATCCACTTTGCACTATAAGTGCTGTTTCAGTGCAGTTGCAAGTGCACTTGTAGTGAAAAGTGTCTTTGCATTTAGTAAATAACAGCCAACAGTGCTTTGTATAAGGTTACACAATCACAACATTTTCTGGACTCCACACATTTCTGTCAGGGTCAGCTAAAACAAACACAAGCAGTAAATGTCCACAAAGAAGAGCCTGGGGGGAGATGCCTGTCGAGAACTTCAAGTCCTGCAGACTTCTCCCTGTGGCCAAATACCGCAAGGTAGCGACCAACCTCTACTCCGGAGTGATGGCTTGCCTCATGCAGGTATCCTGCCTGCTGATAAAGGGGGTCAGCAAAGCCAACAAACGGTGTAATACGGGGTCCGTCATCCTGAGAAAGTTCCTGAAATTATCAGGATTATTCTCACGGATCTCACAGAGCAAAGGCATATGACAGAACTGGTCACGCTGAAGCAACCAATTCTTGGTCCATGAACTCCTCCCCACCCTGTTCATGGACTGGACTTGTGTCAAGGTCAGGACCCCAACACCAAGCCCCCACACAGCACGAACTCTACGAGGAGTACGCATACGAAACATGGCTAGAAAACGGTCGGCTGCTCAGAACTAAGTAACAGAACGCACTGAAGAACAGCAAGGCCTGTGAAGAGCGACCTGAAAACCAGTAACAAACGAACAAGAATACAATGACTACCTAAAGTCACGCGGAACTTGCTGCACGCACTGAAGAGCAGATACAAACCCACAAGCACAAACTGAACGGCAGAAAATGATCTGAAAGCCACGAGTCTGAAAAAGCGCGAATCGTCTCTCACCAAACTTTTACTAACACGAGATTAGCAAAAGGAGCCCAAAGGGTGCCGCGCTTGGTTCTGAACCGGCCTTTTCTAATCTCGTCGTACGTGGTGTACGTGACCGCGTGGTTGGCGATCGGAAATTTCGACAACTTTGTGCGACCGTGTGTAGGCAAAACAAGTTTGAGCCAACATCCGTCGGAAAAAATCCTAGGATTTTGTTGTCGGAATGTCCAAAGTCCGACCGTGTGTACGGGGCATTACAGTAAAGAACCCTCTACGTAGTTTAAGGTTAAACCTCTTTTCTTCTAATTTTAATGAGTGGCCATGAGTCTTGTTAAACTCTCTTCTGCAAAAAAGTTTTATTCCTATTGTGGGGTCACCAGTACGGTATTTGTATATTGAAATCATATCCCCTCTCAAGCGTCTCTTCTCCAGAGAGAATAAGTTCAGTGCTCGCAACCTTTCCTCATAACTAAGATCCTCCAGACCCTTTATTAGCTTTGTTGTCCTTTGTACTCGCTCCATTTCCAGTACATCTTTCCTGAGGACTGGTGCCCAGAACTGGACAGCATACTCCAGGTGCGGCCAGACCAGAGTCTTGTAGAGTGGGAGAATTATTGTTTTATCTCTAGAGTTGATCCCCTTTTTAATGCCAATATTCTGTTTGCTTTGTTAGGAGCAGCATTGCATGCCATTGCTGAGCCTATCATCTACTAGGACCCCCAGGTCCTTTTCCATCCTAGATTCCCCCAGAGGTTCTCCCCCCAGTGTATAGATTGCATTCATATTTTTGCCACCCAAATGCATTATTTTACGTTTTTCTACATTGAACCTCATTTGCCATGTAGTCGCCCACCACATCAATTTGTTCAGATCTTCTTGTAAGGTTTCCACATCCTGCGGAGAAGTTATTGCCCTGCTTAGCTTAGTATCGTCTGCAAATACAGAGATTGAACTGTTTATCCCATCCTCCAGGTCGTTTATAAACAAATTAAATAGGATTGGTCCCAGCACAGAACCCTGGGGGACCCCACCCCCGACCATTCCGAGTACTCCCCATTTATCACCACTCTCTGAACTCGCCCTTGTAGCCAGTTTTCAATGCATGTACTCACCCTATGGTCCATGCCAACAGACCTTATTTTGTACAGTAAACGTTTATGGGGAACTGTGTCAAATGCTTTTGCAAAATCCAGATACACCACGTCTACGGGCCTTCCTTTATCTAGATCAGTGGTTCTCAACTCCAGTCCTCAGGACCCACCAACAGGCCAGATTTTAAGTATTACCTTGGGGAGTTGCAGACTAGAATACTGCAATCACTGAGCAGCAAGTGATATCACCTGTGATGTATTTCAGCTATCTTGCAAACCTGGCCTGTTGGTGGGTCCCGAGGACTGGAGTTGAGAACCACTGATCTAGATGGCAACTCACCTCCTCATAGAAGGTTAATAGATTGGTTTGGCAAGAACGATTCTTCATGAATCCATGCTGATGGCCCGTGACATGTGCGCCACCTATCAGTAATAGGACACGCTTGCCACTAACTACTGCATGTAGTACAGCCATGCTACGCTAGCATCCTGTTTTTGTATCTGTAAAATTAAAAGTCCCACTTGAATGCCCCTCGTTTATAGACACATTTATTAAGTAAGCTTTGTTTTATGTGATGGAATAAAACTTCAAAATGTTTTTATCCATGTATCGGTCTGAATTTCAGCATATCATATACTGTATATCACTTTGTCTTCTTTTTGGGGTTTCCTTATACTTATTACAGTAAAGGTTGTTTCCTCTGACCTCCTTCTTTCCTCGGGTGAGCCATGGACTACACTGCATCATATTTAAACCTAATTTCCTTTTCCAGGACTCTCTGATGGAGAATCTGTAATGTGTCTCAGGAGGGGAAAGAAGGTCTCAGTCACCTGCAGTGATGACCACCAGAGCCCTACGGAAGGTTATGAGAAGGAAATTCATTTATGGTGTGATAACAAAGAAATCATCTGCCCAGTAAGTCTGAACAATGTCAGCAATGATATGAAACCCCAGGAAGTCAAATGCAAGACACGGAAATCAGGAGAGGGAAAACGCAAGACTTACTATTGTCAGATAGAAAAGCCCCTCTACATATCAGCTCTCCTTTCCGCTCTTCCAGGTAAGTTAAATCTGCTTACATTTCACGTTCCCTGGCACCCCTTTTTCCCTCATCCACATGATAATGACATTAATAACCACTTCAGCTCTGGAAGATTTACCCCCTTCATGATCAGGCCATTTTTTGCGATCCGGCACTGCGTTGCTTTACCTGACAATTGCTCAGTCGTGCGATGCTGCACCCAAATAAAATTGACGTCCTTCTGTTCCCACAAATACAGCTTTCTTTATTTGATTGGTTTGTGCAAAAGTTATAGCGTGTTGGTTTGTGCAAAAGTTATAGCGTGTACAAATTATGGGATAGATGTATTTATTTATTTACTAGTGATGGCGAGGATGATCAGCGACTTATATCGGGACTGCGATATTGCGGTGTATAATCTGACACTTTTAACACTTTTTGGGAACCAGTGACACCAATACCGTGATCGGTGCTAAAAATATACACTGTCATGCCTCGTACACACGATCGCACATTTCAACAAAACCATGGATTTTTTCCGACGGATGTTGACTCAAACTTGTCTTGCATGCTGACGGTCACACAAGGATGGTCGGAAATTCCGAACGTCAAGAACGCGGTGATGTACAACACGTTACGACGAGCCGAGAAAAATGAAGTTCAATAGCCAGTGCTGCTCTTCTGCTTGATTCCGAGCATGCCTGGCACTTTGTGAGTCGGAATTGTGTACACACAATCGGAATTTACACGAACGGATTTTGTTGTCGGAAAATTTTAGATCCAGCTCTCAATCTTTGTGAGTCGGAAATTCCAATGGAAAAAGTCAGATGGAGCCTACACACGGTCGGAATTTCCGACAACAAGCTCTGATTGCGCATTTTCCGTCAGAAAGTCCGATCGTGTGTACGGGGCATTACTGTACTAATGACACTGGCTGGGAAGGGGTTAACATCAGGGGTGATCAAAGGGATAACTGTGTGCCTAACCTGTGCTTACTCACTGTAAGGGAGGTGCTTTTACTAGGGGAAGGCCTGGATCCATGTCCCTGCTTGGCAGAAACACAGGATCAATACCTTCTCTCCAGGGGCGGGTCGTCAACTAGGGGCGCACAGGCGCCGCCCCCCCTATCCATGCATCCGGCCCCCTGATCTACAGTGGATGGATTGTCCGCAGTGACTCGCTGATCATTGATAGGAGAGACAGAACGGATATCTGCCTATGTAAACAAGGCAGACCGCCGTTCTGTCACAGAGGAAGATGGAGATCTTGTGTTTCTGCTAAGCAGGAACACAGATCTCTGTCTTCCCCCAGCTAAGCCATCCCCCCCATACAGTTAGAAAACAATCCCTAGGAGCACACTTAACCCTTGGAACAGTGACAGTGCATTTTATTAGCACTGATCACTGTATTGGTGTCACTGGTCCCCAAAAAGTGTCACTTGGTGTTCGATTTGTCCGCGGCATTGTCGCAGTCCTGCTAAAAATCGCTAATCACCGCCATTACTAGTAAAAAAAAAAAACTATCATAAAAAATGCCATAAAAATTACCCATAGTTTGTAGACTCTATAACTTTGCGCAAACCAATCAATATACACTTATTGGGATTTTTTTAACCAAAAATATGTAGAAGAATACATATTGGCCTAAACTGATGAAGAAATTTGATTTTTTACATTTTTTTTTTATTGGATAAGTTTTATAACAGAAAGTAAAAAGTTTTTATTTTTTTTCAAAATTGTCGCTCTTTTTTTTTGTTTATAGCACAAAAAATAAAAACCGCAGAGGTGATCAAATACCACCAAAATAAAAATCTATTTGTGGGAACAAAAGGACGTCAATTTTATTTGTGTACATTGTCGCAATACCGTACAATTGTCAGTTAAAGTAACGCAGTGCCGTATCCCAAAAAATGCTCTGGTCAGGAAGGGGGGTGAAACCTTCTGGGGCTGAAGTGGTTAACCCTTAACTCCTAACCCTGGCCAAGACTCCCTGGCCAATCGTGGTTTCCTGATTGGCCCGGGAAGAGAACCAGGAAGACAATAGCGAATATTAATTCGCATTTTTGCACCCCGAGCACCCCTTTTTTGAAGCCAATTAGAGCCTCAAGTTCTAATCACGTGCTTAAAAAAAAAAAGAAATCAATGCGTCCGGTGTTCTGCATGTAAATTAGGGGGCCGGACGCATGGACAGGGGGCGGTGCCCCTGGACCCTCCATGGACGGGCCACCACTGGTGAGAACCAAGCCTAATGGTTTTAAATAATCTTCAGGCTTAAAATTTGTTTTTTAACATGAGTGCAAAAACGTTTCCTTTAATAATGTTCTATACAACAGAATTCAGGCAGGGTGAGGGGGGGAGGGGCAGAGCAGTGAACCAGGCAGTACTACATTGCAGGGGGTGGTATTGTAACACTGTGCATAATAAGCTCGTCAAATTAAAAAGTGAAGCCACTGACCTCTCTGTGTTGTCTGACAGGTAAACCCGGATCACAAGACTGGAAAAACAATGTGGCCAAGATTTTAGAAGGTATGTATATTTTAGAACCTGTCTTTGTATTTGCTTTGTCCTGTAGCTAAACCAAAATACTCAACAACCTACTGATGACAACTGACAGACAGATTTCCACCCTGTCAATCTTCTCTTAACATTTTATTGGCTCAGCTGGGTTAGGGGTGCCGGAAACCTCGAAACAGCAACATAAAACAATTCCCTCCACTCAACATTATCTTGTAGTATCTTTAACCTGTCATAGGCTAATGAAGAATCAGTAGGCCAGACAGCTACCTTCAAGCATCTTCAGCCCCTCTGACAAGCTAGTATTTGATCTTTAAGCCAATAATGATAAACTGTAGAAATGGACCAATAAGCTGACATCAGCAAAATGTAGTTGTGAACCATTAAGATGAGACTGGCAATTAGTATTAGTAGACTTTTGAGCTGAGACCAGCAATTAGGGATGAGCCGAACACCCCCCTGTTCGGTTCGCACCAGAACACGCGAACAGGAAAAAAGTTCGCTCGAACACGCGAACACCGTTAAAGTCTATGGGACACGAACATGAATAATCAAAAGTGCTCATTTTAAAGGCTTATATGCAAGTTATTGTCATAAAAAGTGTTTGGGGACCTGGGTCCTGCCCCAGGGGACATGGATCAATGCAAAAAGAAGTTTTAAAAACAGCTGTTTTTTCAGTGAGTTTAATAATGCTTAAAGTGAAACAATAAAAGTGTAATATCCCTTTAAATTTCGTACCTGGGGGGTGTCTATAGTATGTCTGTAAAGGGGCGCATGTTTCCCATGTTTAGAACAGTCTGACAGCAAAATGACATTTCTAAAGGAAAAAAAGTAATGTAAAACTACTATCGCTACTATCACTACTAACTACTGTAAAACTACTATCGCTAGCGCCGGCTATAATGAATTGTCGGTCCGGCAATACACATAAAAGTTCATTGATAAAAACGGCATGGGATTCCCCCACAGGGAAACCCCGAACCAAAATTTAAAAAAAAATGCGTGGGGGTCCCCCTCAAAATCCGTACCAGGCCCTTCAGGTGTGGTATGGATTTTAAGGGAACCCCATGCCAAGATGTAAAAAAAAAAAAAATGGCGTGGGGTCCCCCAAGAATCCATACCAGACCCTTATCCGAGCAAGCTGGCAGGCCGCAGGAAAAGAGGGGGGGAAAAGAGAGCACCCCCCTCTCCTGAACCGTACCAGGCCACATGCCCTCAACATTGGGAGGGTGCTTTGGGGTAGCCCCCAAAACACCTTGTCCCCATGTTGATGGGGAGAAGGGCCTCATCCCCATAACCCTTGCCTGGTGGTTGTGGGGGTCGGCGGGCGGGGGCTTATCAGAATCTGGAAGCCCCCTTTAACAAGGGGACCCCCAGATCCTGCCCCCCCGTGTGAATTGGTAATGGGGTACAAATGTACCCCTACCATTTCACAAAAACAGTGTCAAAAATGTTAAAAAACACGAGACGGTTTTTGACAAGTCCTTTATTAATTTCTTCTTCTTCCATCTTCTTTTTTCTGGTCTTCCTTTGGTATTCTTCTTCTTCTCCATCTTCTTCTTCCTCCGCTCTTCTCGTCCCGCAACTTCCTCCGGCTTCTTCTCCGCTCCGTCTGCACGATCTGCCTCAGTGGGAGTCTTCTGCCGTGTGACGCTTTGGTTCTTCTGACACTTCTTATATAACGGAGGGCGGGGCCACCCGGTGACCCCGCCCTCCTCTGACACGTGGGGACTTCGCGGGGACTTCCCAGACAGAGGAGGGTGTTGTCAGTGGGTGGCCCCGCCCTCCATTATATAAGAAGTGTCAGAAGAAACGAAGCATCACACGACGGAAGACTCCCACTGAGGCAGCTTGTGCGGACGGAGTGGAGAAGAAGCCAGAGGAAGATGCGGGACGAGAAGAGCGGAGGAAGAAGAAGATGGAGAAGAAGAAGATAGAGGAAGAAGAGGAACACCAAAGGAAGATCAGAAGAAAGATGATGGAAGAAGAAGCGGAAAGAAGAATAAATTAATAAAGGACTTGTCAAAAACCGTCTCTTGTGTTTAACCTTTTTGACACTTTTTTTGTGAAATGGTAGGGGTACATTTGTACCCCCTTACCAATTCACACGGGGGGGCCGGGATCTGGAGGTCCCCTTGTTAAAGGCGGCTTCCAGATTCCGATAAGCCCCCTGCCCGCAGACCCCCACAACCACCGGGCAAGGGTTGTGGGGATGAGGCACTTCTCCCCATCAACATGGGGACAAGGTGCTTTGGGGGGCTACCCCAAAGCACCCTCCCAATGTTGAGGGCATGTGGCCTGGTACAGTTCAGGAGGGGGGGGCCACTCTCTCGTCCCCCCCTCTTTTCCTGCGGCCTATGGATTTTGAGGGGGACCCCTACACCATTTTTTTTTACATTTTGGCGTGGGGTTTTCCTTAATATCCATACCACACCTGAAGGGCCTGGTATGAAATTTAGGGGGACCCCCACGCATTTTTTTTTAAATTTTAGTTCGGGGTTCCCCTGTGGGGGAATCCCATGCCGTTTTTATCAATGAACTTTTATGTGTATTGCCGGACTGACAATTCATTATAGCCGGCGCTAGCGATAGTAGTTTTACAGTAGTTAGTAGTGATAGTAGCGATAGTAGTTTTACATGACTTTTTTTCCTTTAGAAATGTAATTTTGCTATCAGACTGTTCTAAACACAGGAAATATGCGCCCCTTTACAGGCATACTATAGACACCCCCCAGGTAGTATTGATAGTAGAGATAGTAGTTTTACATGACTTTTTTTCCTTTAGAAATTTAATTTTGCTGTCAGACTGTTCTAAACACAGGAAACATGCGCCCCTTTACAGGCATACTATAGACACCCCCCCAGGTACGAAATTTAAAGGAATATTTCACTTTTATTGTTTCACTTTAAGCATTATTAAAATCACTGCTCCCGAAAAAAGGGACGTTTTTAAAACTTTTTTTTGCATGTCCCCTGGGGCAGGACCCAGGTCCCTAAACACTTTTTATGACAATACCATGCATATAAGCCTTTAAAATGAGCACTTTTGATTTCTCCCATAGACTTTTAAAGGTTGTTCCGCGGCTTTCGAATTTGCCGCGAACACCCCAAATTGTTCGCTGTTCGGTGAACAGCCAATGTTCGAGTCGAACTCATGTTTGGAAGTAATTGGAAGTAGAGGACCTTTAAACTGAGACCAGCAATTGGTAGTAGTAGCCTTTTCGAGCTGAGACCATCAATTGGTAGTAGTGGACCTCTGAGCTGAGACCAGCAATTAGACATGAATCTTTGAGCAAGAGATTAGCAATTGTTAGTAGTAGCCATTTGAGCGGAGACAAGCAATTAGTATTAGTGGAGCTTTTGGGTCTGCGGGTGCACATGGTTCGGCGAGTGCACGTGGTCTGCGAGTGCACGTGGTCTGCGGGTGCACGTGGGTCTGTGGGTGCACGTGGGTCTGCGGGTGCACGTGGGTCTGCGAGTGCACCTGGTCTGCGGGTGGACCTCTGAGCTGAGACCAGCAATTAGACGTGAATCTTTGAGCAAGAAATTAGCAATTGTTAGTAGTAGCCATTTGAGCGGAGACAAGCAATTAGTATTAGTGGAGCTTTCAGCTAAGACCAGCATTTAGTAGAAGTTGACCTTTGAGCTAGGACCAGCAATTGGCAGTAATGGACGTTTCAGCTGAGACCATAATTTATTAATAGTGGGTATTTGAGCCCAGACCAGCAATTGGTAGTAGTGGACCTTTGAGCCCAGTCCAGCAATTGGTATTAGTGGACACTTGAGCTAAGACCAGAAGTTGGTAGAAGTGCACCTTAGAGCTCAGACCATAATAATCTTTTGGGCCCAGACCAGCAATAGTTAGAAGTGGACCTTTGAGCCAACACCAGTAATTAGTAAAAGTGGACCTTTGAGCTGAGAACCAGCAATCGGTAGTAGTGACTTCGGTTCGGTTCGGTTCGCACCAGAACATGCGAACAGGAAAAAAGTTAGTTCGAACACGCGAACACCGTTAAAGTCTATGGGACACGAACATGAATAATCAAAAGTGCTAATTTTAAAGGCTTATATGCAAGTTATTGTTATAAAAAGTGTTTCAGGACCTGGGTCCTGCCCCAGGGGACATGGATCAATGCAAAAAATACTTTTAAAAATGGCCGTTTTTTCAGGAGCAGTGATTTTAATAATGCTTAAAGTCAAACTATAAAAGTGTAATATCCCTTTAAATTTCGTAGCTGAGGGGTGTCCATAGTATGCCTGTAAAGGGGCGCATGTTTCCCGTGTTTAGAACAGTCTGACAGCAAAATGACATTTCAAAGTAAAAAAGCCATTTAAAACTACTCGCGGCTATAATGAATTGCCGGTCCGACAATACACATAGAAGTTCATTGATAAAAACGGCATGGGAATTCCCCACAGGGGAACCCCGATCCAAAATTTAAAAAAAAAATGATGTGGGGGTCCCCCTAAATTCCATACCAGGCCCTTCAGGTCTTGTATGGATTTTAAGGGGAAACCCGCGCCAAAAAAAATAAACGGCGTGGGGTCCCCCCAAAAATCCATACCAGACCCTTATCCGAGCACGCAACCTGGCAGGCCGCAGGAAAAGAGGGGGGGACGAGAGAGTGGCCCCCCTCCTGAACCATACCAGGCCACATGCCCTCAACATTGGGAGGGTGCTTTGGGGTAGCCCCCCAAAACACCTTGTCCCCATGTTGATGAGGACAAGGGCCTCATCACCACAACCCTGGCCGTTGGTTGTGGGGTATGCGGGCGGGAGGCTTATCGGAATCTGGAAGCCCCCTTTAACAAGGGGACCCCCAGATCCCAGCCCCACCTGTGTGGAATGGTAAGGGGGTACTTACCCCTACCATTTCACTAAAAAACTGTCAAAAATATTAAAAATGACAAGAGACAGTTTTTGAGAATTCCTTTATTTAAATGCTTCTTCTTTCTTCTATCTTCCTTCATCTTCTTCTTCTTCTTCTGGTTCTTCCTCCGGCGTTCTTGTCCAGCATCTCCTCCGCTGCGTCTTCTATCTTCTTCTCCTCGGGCCGCTCCGCCTGAAGCTGTGGAACTTGGTGTAAGTGGAGCTGGAATAAGTGGGAGTTAAAAAACCAGAGTTAGAGTGTACAAGTCTTGCTGTTTGTTTGCTGTTTGTTTGCTGTTTGTTTGCTGTTTGTTTACTGGGTGGCATTTTTGGGGCTTTTCCTTTTAGTTTTTAATTTGCCTTTTGCTGTCACTTTTTAAATAGCTTTTTTTTTTTTTCTCTGGTTCCATCAATTAAGGGGTGTGGTTAATTGCTCACAGGTGCCTATTTAACTGGTTGTAGGACTCAGTCTGAGCATGCTCAGTCTGAAGCTGTGGAACTTGGTGTAAGTGGAGCTGGAATAAGTGGGAGTTAAAAAACCAGAGTTAGAGTGTACAAGTCTTGCTGTTTGTTTGCTGTTTGTTTGCTGTTTGTTTACTGGGTTGCATTTTTGGGGCTTTTCCTTTTAGTTTTTAATTTGCCTTTTGCTGTCACTTTTTAAATAGCTTCTTTTTTTTTTTTTTTTTTCTCTGGTTCCATCAATTAAGGGGTGTGGTTAATTGCTCACAGGTGCCTATTTAACTGGTTGTAGGACTCAGTCTGAGCGTGCTCAGTCTGAAGCTGTGGAACTTGGTGTAAGTGGAGCTGGAATAAGTGGGAGTTAAAAAAACAGAGTTTAAAACAGGAGGTTATAACAGGGGTCATAGTACCTGTGTAGTGTGAGTATCTGAGTGTTGTCTGAGTAGTGTGTGTGGATCGTTAGTACTTGTGTATTGTGTACTGTATACTTGTGTATTGCGAGTGCACGTAGGTCTGTGAGTACCTGTGTATTGTCTTGTTGAGTACCTGTGTATTGTCTTGTTGAGTACCTGTGTATTGTCTTGTTGTGTACCTGTGTATTGTCTTGAGTATTAGTGCCAGGAAGCTAGCTGTTAGGTAATTTGGACAGGGTAAAATCCCCAAATCCTCACTATATTCAATAGGTACGATGCCCGGCGGGTGTGGAGAGGCGACTCTTTGTACATCTTGCCGCATGTATGCGTTCCTTGATCATCCGATCGAGGGCGAATACTGCTGTGCAAGATGTAAGCACATTGTTTCCCTGGAAGCCCAGGTTCTGAATCTGGGGAAGCAACTGTCAGCACTGAGAAGTCCCTCCATACTAAAGGTGAGCCAGGAACGTACACGGCAGGTGCCGGCAGGGGCCAGCACAGAGGCGGGTGGAGACAAAGAGGTGCAGGCACTAGCAAAGAGTAGATGGGTGACAGTCAGGAGGGGTAGAGGGGGAAGTGCCAGAGAGGCCTATCCAGGACTGGAGCATCCCAATAAGTACGCTCCATTGAGTGACATTGGTGAAACCAGTCAGGGACCAGCACTGCTGGAGATGAGGGACTCTCCTAGCTGCCAGTGGAAGAACTCCCCCAGTGAGAGTGGGGGGGCAGCAAAGGGAAAGGAAAGACAGATTCTGGTGGTAGGGGACTCAATTCTTAGAAGGACAGAGAGGGCAATCTGTAACCAAGACCTGAAGCGCCGAACAGTATGTTGTCTACCGGGCGCTCGGGTTCGGCACATCACAGATCTTGTGGACAGATTACTGGGAGGGGCTGGGGAAGACCCGGCTGTCATGGTGCACGTTGGCACCAATGACAAAGTCAGAGGCAGATGGAGTGTCCTAAAGAACGATTTTAGGGATTTAGGTGCTAAATTGAGGAAAAGGACCTCCAAGGTAGTGTTCTCAGGAATACTATCGGTACATCAAGCCACACCAGAAAGGCAGAGGGAGATTAGGGAAGTAAACAAGTGGCTGAAGAGCTGGTGTAGTAAGGAGAGGTTTGGGTTCCTGGAGGACTGGGCCGACTTCTCAGTCGGTAACTGGTACTATAGAAGGGACGGACTGCACCTAAATGAGGAGGGTGCAGATCTGCTGGGAATGAAGATGGCCAAAAAGTTAGAGGGGTTTTTAAACTAGGCGATGGGGGGGAGGGTCCAGAGACAGTGATAGCCAGCGCAGAAGATATTCCAGAGGGTAGTATTGGGGGCATTAGTGGTAGGTTAACCAAAGCACAAAAACACAAGGTGAGTATAGTAGCAAGTCCTAGTTGCAATCTTGAAACACCCAATACGAGGACAATATGCGACCGGTCTAAACTATGTGGCATGTTCACTAATGCCAGGAGCATGGCGGACAAGATGGGTGAACTAGAGATACTGTTGTACAAGGAGGATTTGGATTTTGTGGGAATTTCAGAAACCTGGTTCAACAGCTCTCATTATTGGCTGGCAAACATTCAAGGGTATACCCTATACCGCAAGGATAGAGAGGGTAAAAAAGGGGGAGGGGTATGCCTATATATCAAGAATAATGTACAAGCGAATGTGAGAGATGACATCACTGAGGGAGCTAGAGAGGAGGTGGAATCTTTATGGGTAGAGCTCCAAAGGGATGAAGCTAAGGGGAAAATAATACTGGGAGTATGCTATAGGCCCCCTAACCTGAGGGAGGAAGTGGAGACGGATCTCCTATCACAAATTGGATTAGCAGCAAGGATGGGAAGTGTTATCATAATGGGGGATTTTAATTATCCAGACATAGACTGGGCGGAGGGAACCGTGCATTCATTTAAGGCTCGCCAGTTCCTTAATGTCTTGCAGGACAATTTTATGGGTCAGATGGTAGACGCACCAACTAGAAATAAAACATTACTGGATCAACTGATTACCAACAATACAGACCTGATCACAGATGTGGAAATACGGGGCAATTTAGGTAACAGCGATCACAGGTCAATTAGTTTCAGTATAAATCATACAAATAGGAAACATGAAGGGAACACAAAGACACTGAATTTCAAAAGAGCCAACTTCCCTAAACTACAAACCTTGCTAAAAGGCATAAATTGGGATAAAATATTAGGAACAAAGAATACTGAGGAGAGATGGGTTTGCTTTAGGAGCATATTAAATAAGGGCATTAGCCAATGTATCCCATTGGGTAATAAATTTAAAAGAGCGAACAAAAATCCTGGATGGCTTAACTCCAATGTAAAAATGCATATAAAAGCAAAGGAGAAGGCCTTCAAAAAATACAAGGTTGAGGGATCATCCTCAGCATTCAGACTTTATAAAAAATGCAATAAGAAATGTAAGGGTGCAATTAGGACGGCTAAGATAGAACATGAAAGACACATAGCGGAGGAGAGCAAAAAAAATCCCAAGAAATTCTATAAGTACGTAAACAGTAAAAAAGGGAGGACAGACCATATTGGCCCCATAAAGAATGAGGAAGGACATCTGGTTACAAAGGATGGGGAGATGGCAAAGGTATTGAATTTATTCTTCTCCTCAGTCTTCACGAGTGAATCAGGGGGCTTCAGTAACCAAAACTGCAGTGTTTATCCTCATGACACAACACAGGAAGCACCTCATGGTTAACAGAGGACAGAATTAAAATTAGACTTGAGAAACTTAACATTAATAAATCACCGGGACCAGATGGCTTGCATCCGAGGGTACTTAGGGAACTCAGTCAGGTGATTGCCAGACCGTTGTTCCTAATTTTTACAGACAGACTATTGACTGGAATGGTACCAGCTGATTGGAGAAAAGCCAATGTAGCACCAATATTTAAAAAGGGCCCAAAAAACATCCCTGGGAATTACAGACCAGTTAGCCTAACATCAATAGTATGTAAACTCTTGGAAGGGATGATAAGGGACTATATACAAGATTTTAGTAATAAGAATGATATCATTAGCAGTAATCAGCATGGATTCATGAAGAATCGTTCTTGCCAAACCAATCTATTAACCTTCTATGAGGAGGTGAGTTGCCATCTAGATAAAGGAAGGCCCGTAGACGTGGTGTATCTGGATTTTGCAAAAGCATCTGACACAGTTCCCCATAAACGTTTACTGTACAAAATAAGGTGCGTTGGCATGGACCATAGGGTGAGTACATGGATTGAAAACTGGCTACAAGGGCGAGTTCAGAGGGTGGTGATAAATGGGGAGTACTCAGAATGGTCAGGGGTTGGTAGTGGGGTTCCCCAGGGTTCTGTGCTGGGACCAATCCTATTTAATTTGTTTATAAACGACTTGGAGGATGGGATAAACAGTTCAATCTCTGTATTAGCAGACAATACTAAGCTAAGCAGGGCAATAACTTCTCCGCAGGATGTGGAAATCTTGCAAAAAGACCTGAACAAATTAATGGGGTGGGCGACTACATGGCAAATGAGGTTCAATGTAGAAAAATGCAAAATAATGCATTTGGGTGGCAAAAATATTACTGCAAACTATACACTGGGGGGAGAACCTCTGGGGGAATCTAGGATGGAAAAGGACCTGGGGGTCCTAGTAGATGATAGGCTCAGCAATGGCATGCAATGCCAAGCTGCTGCTAATAAAGCAAACAGAATATTGGCATGCATTAAAAGGGGGATCAACTCCAGAGATAAAACAATAATTCTCCCGCTCTACAAGACTCTGGTCCGGCCGCACCTGGAGTATGATGTCCAGTTCTGGGCACCAGTCCTCAGGAAGGATGTACTGGAAATGGAGCGAGTACAAAGAAGGGCAACAAAGCTAATAAAGGGTCTGGAGGATCTTGGTTAAGAGGAAAGGTTGCGAGCTCTGAACTTATTCTCTCTGGAGAAGAGACGCTTGAGAGGGGATATGATTTCAATTTACAAATACTGTACTGGTGACCCCACAATAGGGATAAAACTTTTTCGCAGAAGAGAGTTTAATAAGACTCGTGGCCACTCATTACAATTAGAAGAAAAGAGGTTTAACCTTAAACTACGTAGAGGGTTCTTTACTGTAAGAGCAGCAAGGATGTGGAATTCCCTTCCACAGGCGGTGGTCTCAGCGGGGAGCATTGATAGCTTCAAGAAACTATTAGATAATCACCTGAATGATCGCAACATACAGGGATATGTAATACTGACACATAATCACACACATAGGTTGGACTTGATGGACTTGTGTCTTTTTTCAACCTCACCTACTATGTAACTATGTAACTATGTAAGAAGAAGAAGATGAAGGAAGATAGAAGAAAGAAGAAGCATTTAAATAAAGGAATTGTCAAAAACTGTCTCTTGTCATTTTTAACATTTTTGACAGTTTTTTAGTGAAATGGTAGGGGTAAGTACCCCCTTACCATTTCACACGGGGGGGCGGGATCTGGGGGTCCCCTTGTTAAAGGGGGCTTCCAGATTCCGATAAGCCCCCCGCCCGCAGACCCCCACAACCACCGGCCAGGGTTGTGGGGATGAGGCCCTTGTCCTCATCAACATGGGGACAAGGTGTTTTGGGGGGCTACCTCAAAGCACCCTCCCAATGTTGAGGGCATGTGGCCTGGTACGTTTAAGGAGGGGGGGGCGCTCTCTCGTCCCCCCCTCTTTTCCTGCGGCCTGCCAGGTTGTGTGCTCGGATAAGGGTCTGGTATGGATTTTTGGGGGGACCCCACGCCGTTTTTTTTTTGGCACGGGGTTCCCCTTAAAATCCATACCAGACCTAAGGGGCCGGTATGGAATTTAGGGTGACCCCCACGTCATTTTGTTTTATAAATTTTGGCTGGGGTTCCCCTTAATATCCCTACCAGACCTGATGGGCCTGGTATGGAATTTAGGGGGACCCCCACGTCATTTTTTTTTTTTAATTTTGGTTCGGGGTTCCCCTGTGGGGAATTCCCATGCCGTTTTTATCAATGAACTTCTATGTGTATTGTCGGACCGGCAATTCATTAATAGCTGCGAGTAGTTTTAAATGGCTTTTTTCCTTTAAAATGTCATTTTGCTCTCGGACTGTTCTAAACACGAGAAACATGCGCCCCTTTACAGGCATACTATAGACACCCCCCAGCTACGAAATTTAAAGGGATATTACACTTTTATTGTTTGACTTTAAGCATTAATAAAATCACTGCTCCTGAAAAAACGACCATTTTTAAAACTTTTTTTTGCATTGATCCATGTCCCCTGGGGCAGGACCCAGGTCCCCAAACACTTTTTATGACAATACCATGAATATAAGCCTTTAAAATTAGCACTTTTGATTTCTCCCATAGACTTTTAAGGGGTGTTCCGCGGCATTCAAATTTGCCGCGAACACCCCAAATTGTTCGCTGTTCGGCATGAGTTCGACTCGAACTCGAAGCTCATCCCTAGTAGTGACTCTTTGATCTGAGACCAGCAATTCGTAGAAGTGGGCCCTTGAGCTGAGACCAAGAATTCATAGACGTGGACCTTTGAGCCACCACCAGCAATAAGTAGAAGTAGACCTTTGTACTGAGACCACAAATTGGTAGTAGTAGAAATTTGAGCTGAGAACAATAATTAGTAGAAGTGGACCTTTGAGTTGAGACCAACAACTGGTAAAAAAAAAAAAGGACATTTGAGCTGAGACCAGTAATTGGTAGTAGTAAATATATGAGCTAAGATCAGCAATTGGTAGTAATGGACCTTTGAGTGTGGACCAGCATTTGGTATTAGTAGACCTTAGAGCCTATACCAGCAGTTGGTCATAGTACAAAAACCAGAAATTGATTAAACAGAATTCTTTTTCACCTTTAGCTTCCTCCGGCAGAGAAGGGGTTGCAGAAACATGAACTGGATTTCACAGATCCTACCTAGGCAGAAAGCCTGGGAGCAAAATCCCTTTAGACTCCTCTTCATCTCAGGCAGCAGGTCTAACAGGCAACAAAAATCTTCCAACAGGACCTCTTTCCAGGCTAAGCCTGAGGAAAAAACATCCTTCTAGAAGGTTTCTTCAGTTATTTATTCTCTTTCCTAGCCCAAATCACTGACATAAAATACTCAGTGATTGACCAAGCTTGGATAAACGTTCATGACCCCATTGTTCTTAGGAGAAAACTAATGGACATGTGCAGAATTAAAAAATTAGTTTTGTTTTGTTTAATTTCGATTGGTTATTTATATAAATTTGTTTAGTTAAATTGGTTTTCGGGATTAGTTTTGTTTATTCGTATTGATTTGCATTTTCTGAATTCTGCATTCGAATCGATTTGAATTCAAATTGTTTTTGATTTGTTTTCCAATTTCCAAAGAGAATAAAATAGAATAGAAAATAAAAGAATTGAATACAAAAAAATAGAATAGAAAAGAAAAGAATATAACAGAAAATAAAAAAATAGAATATAATAGAATAAAACAGAACAAAATTGCAAATAAAAGAACAGAATAGAATCAAATAGAAATAGAAACGAATAGCATAGAATGGAATAAAAAAAAAAGAATAGAATAAAATAGAAAGAAAATAACCAACTTCTGAAATTCGAATAGAAAAAAATAGAATAGAAACCTCTTTTCTTCTAATTTTAGTATCTTTTCTCTGCAGGATGGATGGGTTTGCTCTCCAGACTGGGTTAACCCCAGATGAGAGGGAGTCTGCTATAGTTAGAGTCACTGACACGTGATCTGACCAGGTAATATTGTTAATCGTCGTTTTGATGGTTCGGGTTAGGAGACCTTGGTCCACTAGGAAGAGGTCAATGCAGGAGTAAGAATGGTGGGTTGCAGAAAAAAAAAGGTGAAATCTCTTTCACCTGCATTGCAACAACGCCACGCGTCATACAAGCCATGTTGATGAAGTGAGTTTTGAAGAGAAGGGCCTGTACGAGTGGATGTAGAGGTTGAGTCTATGGTTTTATCTGGAGCAAGGTTAAAATCACCACAAATCACTAGGGCCCCTCTCCTGAGTAGGTCAATCTTCTTTAACAACTTGTTAAGGAATTTAATTTGATGGGAGTTGGGGGGTGTAAACATTTGTGATTTTATATGTGGTAGAGTTGATGTCACATATCAAAATGAGGTACCTGCCACTGGGGTCTTGAATTTCTTCATGGAGCTGGAATGAGACCATGTCTCTGATTGCTGTGAGGACCCCCCTTTTCTTTGCCTCAGCGTTTGCGGTAAAGTTGTATGGGTAGTTCTTGTGTAAGTATTTGGGCTGTGCAGTGGCGCAGAAGTGTGTTTCCTGCGCACACAGGATATCACTACCGATTGCTGGTTCTCAGCTCAAAGGTCCACTTTTACTAATTACTGGTGTTGGCTCAAAGGTCCACTTCTAACTATTGCTGGTCTGGGCCCAAAAGATTATTATGGTCTGAGCTCTAAGGTGCACTTCTACCAACTTCTGGTCTTAGCTCAAGGGTCCACTAATACCAATTGCTGGACTGGGCTCAAAGGTACACTACTACCAATTGCTGGTCTGGGCTCAAATACCCACTATTAATAAATTATGGTCTCAGCTCAAACGTCCATTACTGCCAATTGCTGGTCTTAGCTCAAAGGTCAACTTCTACTAAATGCTGGTCTTAGCTGAAAGCTCCACTAATACTAATTGCTTGTCTCCGCTCAAATGGCTACTACTAACAATTGCTAATCTCTTGCTCAAAGATTCACGTCTAATTGCTGGTCTCAGCTCAGAGGTCCACCCGCAGACCAGGTGCACCCGCAGACCCACGTGCACTCGCAGACCCACGTGCACCCGCAGACCACGTGCACCCGCAGACCACGTGCAGTCGCAGACCACGTGCACTCGCCGAACCATGTGCACCCGCAGACCCACATGCACTCGCAGCCTATGTGCACTCACAGACCCACGTGCACCCGCAGACCCTTGTGCACTCGCAGACCCACGTGCACCCGCCGACTCACGTGCACCCGCCGACTCACGTGCACCCGCAGACTATGTGCACCCGCAGACATACGTGCACCCACAGACCCACGTGCATTCGCAGCCTATGTGCACTCACAGACCCAATTTCCAAAAAACTAAAATGCGTCTGAATTTGGAACGAAACGAACTGCACATGTCTAAAAACCACCAAACCCAGATAACATGAACAGAGCTCAGGCTGGCTACACTAAATCTAAACTACACTCCGACTCATGGCAGGGTCCTTACATGTATAATGGAGAAAAGTGATGTCACTAAGTTGTCTATGTTGTCTGGCAGGGGTGCCTGGAGTACAAGAGTGGCTGAACAAAAGTGAGGAATTCTGGGAAGGTATGTATTTTTAATTTAAAATGTATATTTTATTACAACTTTTAGTAGTCTCTCAATCTCTCTCTGTATTAGCGTGTTGTGATCTCTGCTAATTAGAAATCAGGCCGGGGGGAGGGGGGACCTGAGTTGATCGGTCTCTACTGCAATGCATGATGGAAAAATTAGGATATTAGGATTGGGACATTTAGGTGACTAACCTGTATTGATTCACAACACTGGAGAAACCTGAGATCTCTGACCTGTATATGTTGTCTGGCAGGAATTCGTAGACCACGAGACTTATTGGGAGACACTTTCTGGAAAAGTATGTACATTTTAAAATATATATTATATATATTACAGTATACATTTCTGGTATGAGCCAATTTACTAGGCAATAACTTTTACCCCGATTTTCAAAAAAATACAACTTTTTTGGGATAAACACGACTTCCTTTTGGTAATATTGTCTAGCAAAAGTTATTTAATATTTTATGCAAACATTAGACAAAAAAAAAAAAAGACAAAAATAAAAAAGCTATTTTATTTTACACTTGATGTCAGTTTAACCACTTGAGGACCGGAAGGATTTTCCCCCTTAATGACCAGGCCGTTTCTTGCGATACGGCACTGCGTCGCTTTAACTGACCATTGCGTGGTCATGTGACCACGTACCCAAACAAATAGAGCTTTCTATTGGTGGTATTTGATTGTTTCTGCTGTTTTAATTTTTTTTGCTCTATAAACAAAAAAAGATAATTTTGAAAATTTTTTTTTTTTACTTTTTGCTATAATACATATCCCAAAAAAGGTATAAAAAAAACGAATTTATTCATCAGTTTAGGCCAATATGAATTCTTCTACATATTTCTGGTAAAACAAATTGCAATGCACGTATTTTGTTTGGCTTGCGCAAAATTTCTCGCGTCTACAAACTATGGGATAGATTTGGGGACTTTTATTTTTTTTTATGGTACGGGGTTCCCCTTAAAATTTTTTTTATTGTTTTTACTGGCAATGGCGGCGATCTGCGATTTTTAGCAGGACTGCGACATTGTAGCGGACAAATCTGAACCCAAATGACACTTTTTGGGGACCAGTGACATTATTACATTGATCAGCGCTATAAAAATGCACTGATCAATGGCACTGGCAGGGAAGGGGTTAACACTGGGGGCGATTAAAGTGGTTAAGTGTTTTCCCTCAGTGTGTTCTAACTGTAGGGGGGATGGGCTGCCTGGGACATGACACAGATCGCTGTTCCCGATCACTGAGGACGGCAGATATCTGCCATGTCACTAGGCAGAACAGGAATCTGCTTTTTTACAAAGACAGATCCCCATTCTGACTCTGTACTAGGCGATCGCGTCCCTTCCCCCCGACCCGTGGGCATGCTCTCGCAGTGTGCAGAGGGCACAAGAGTCCGCCGCCCGCAACTGCTCCTGCACGAGCCGCAGTACATGTACGGTGATTCTCGCAGAAGAGCCAACCTGCCGCAGTACAACTGCAGCGGACGGTCTTTAACTATTATTTAACTTTTGTATTTTTGTAGTTAAACATACATTCTATTGTATAGATCGTCTTGTTAAAAAATGGCACCACAATGATGCTTCTGGTACAAAGAATTGCAAAGTTATCTACTTTGTATCTCCTTATCTCCTGTCTGATCAATGTTTATAAAGTCTGGATGTCACACCACTTCCTCAAACCCAATCTCTCCAAAACCGAACTTATAATCCCCCCCATGTGCCCCTTTCCCTTCCCCTGATCTCGCTGTCAAAATTGATGGCACAACTATCAGCCCTTCCCAACATGCCAAGGTTCTAGGTGTAGTCCTGGACTCTAAACTCTCCTTTAAGCACCACGTCCGATCACTGTCCAAATCCTGCCGCCTCAACCTCCGCAACATCTCCAATTACGCCCCTTTCTAACCAATGACACAACAAAGCTCTTAATTCACTTGCTAGTCATCTCTCGCCTCGACTACTGCAACTCCCTTCTCATTGGCTTACCTCTACATAGTCTATCACCTCTCCAATCCATCATGAATGGTGCTGCCAGACTCATCCACCTGACCAATCGCTCTGTCTCTGCTACTCCTCTCTGTCAATCCCTCCACTGGCTTCTGGTCAGCCAATGAATTAAATTCAAAATACTAACAACTACGTACAAAGCCCCCAGCTACATCACTAGCCTAGTCTCTAAATACCAACCTACTCGCTCTCTTCATTCCTCTCATGACCTCCTGCTCTCTAGCTCCCTTGTCACCTCCTCCCATGCTCGCTTCCAGGACTTTTCCAGAGCCTCTCCAATCCTATAGAACTCCCTACCCCAATCTGTTCGATCATCTCCTACTCTATTAGCTTTTAGACAATCCCTGAAAACCCTCCTCTTCAGAGAAGCCTATCCTACCCACACCTAACAACTGTATTTTCTCCATCAGCTCATCCCCCACAGTTATTACCTTTTGTTCCACTTGACTCTCCCTTCTAGATTGTAAGCTCTAACAAGCAGAGCCCTCTGATCCCTCCTGTATTGATTTGTATTGTAAGTGTACTGTCTGCCCCCATGTTGTAAAGCACTGGTGCAATATAAATCCTGTATAACAATAATAATAATAAACAATGTTAATTTGTACCTATTTCTTGTCTGATCAATGTCTATACAGAATGTTACTTTGTATCTCTCTTTCTCCCGCCTGAGCAATGTTTATAAACAATTTTACTTTGTATCTCTCTATCTCCCATCTGAGCAATGTTTATAAACAATGCTACTTTGTATCTCTCTATCTACCGCCTGAGCAATGTTTATAAACAATGTTACTTTGTATCTCTCTATCTCCCGTCTGATCAATGTTGGATATAACTAGTTGTATTATCTATCTGTCTTTGTGTTATCTGATGGTAATTCTCTGGGCATAGGAGAGGGAAGGCCGGCATTGTGAGTCATGCTGACAGTTTGCTGACAGGAGGAGTGAGCAGAGAGAAGATACCATTCAGTGGCGGGTCTCTGACCAAGTTGTATTGCTTATTTGAGTGGAGAAAAATGACATCATTAATCAATTTATTCTTTCTGGCAGAGCTGGCTGAATCCCAGGACTGGCTGAGTAGATTCAAACAATTCTTCCCAGGTATTGTATACCACACATATACAGTTCACATGTGCTTGCTTTCAGATCTGCTTTTACAGGAATTCCAAGGATAGAAATAAATAAGTCAGTCCTCTCCGCTCCTCCCAAGACCTTCTGCTCTCTAGCTCCCTTGTCTCCTCCTCTCATGCTCATCTCCAGGACTTCTCCTGAGCCTCTCCCATCTTCTGGAATGCACTACCCCGATCTGTCCGGCTATCTCCTACTCTGTCCACTTTTAGGCGATCCCTGAAAACACATCTCTTCAGGGTGGCCTCCAGCCAACAACCAAATCTTCCACTCCCCTCATCAGTTCATCCCTCACAGTCCCTACCTTTAGTTTCACCAGCCCCCCCCCCCCCCTTAGATTGTAAGCTCCCAGGAGCAGGGCTTCTCTAACCCTCTTATTTTGAATTGTACTGTTGGTGTATTGTCTCCCTACATTGTAAAGCGCTGCGCAAACTGTTGAGAAAATAGAATGTAGAGCAAGTACTGGGGAGCTTCACTGGCTACATGCTTTCTCTGGGTCACTTAGCAGTGAAACGAGAATTAGGAACCTCAAACTTCTTTATTATGCCATCCCAGTGAACAGAAGGACCTTAATAGTTGAGGCCTTTACTGGGTGAAACATGTTAGAGTGGGTTCTCCCATGGGTAGGAGACCAAGCTGAATCTCACTAAATTTTGAGGCAATGTGCAGATTGGTGCCATTTGGTTGAAGTCCTCGATGTGTCTGAAGAACCATTATTCAAACCAATCAGCACCTACAAACATTGTGGCATTGTAAAACTCTGACATTCACAGACATGACTAGGCATGATGAGAACTGTAGTTCCTACAGTTCCTACAGGCCTAGAGTGGGATGATGTCATCAGGATTTACATGATTGTGTCATCTCTAAACCAGAATCTCAGTCCAGGTTGTAGATAGTGACCTTGGATGATGCCTAAAAGAAGATGCCATCATCTTTCTAACGAGAAAAATAGATAAAGTCATTAGCAGGGGTAGTAATGTGACCTCTGTGAAAGAGAATAGATGCCCCAATTTAGTCAACAGAAAAAAACAGCTGGCAACTCCATGAACCTCAAACTTCTTTAATTTCATCCCAGTGAGTAGAAGGACCTTATTTGTTGAGGCCTTTACTGAGTGAAACATGTTATAGGGCGTACACACGGTCGGACTTTGTTCGGACATTCCGACAACAAAATCCTAGGATTTTTTCCGACGGATGTTGGCTCAAACTTGTCTTGCATACACACGGTCACACAAAGTTGTCGGAAAATCCAATCATTCTGAACGCGGTGACGTAAAACACGTACGTCAGGACTATAAACGGGGCAGTGGCCAATAGCTTTTATCTCTTTATTTATTCTGAGCATGCGTGGCACTTTGTCCGTCGAATTTGTGTACACACGATAGGAATTTCCGACAACAGATTTTGTTGTCGGAAAATTTTATCTCCTGCTCTCCAACTTTGTGTGTCGGAAAATCCAATGGAAAATGTGTGATGGAGCACACACACGGTCGGAATTTCCGACAACACGCTCCGATCGGACATTTTCCATTGGAAAATCCGACCGTGTGTACGGGGCATTAGAGTGGGTTCTCCCATGAGTAGGCTACCAAGCTGAAGCTCACTATATGTTGACGCAATGTGCAGATGGATGCCATTTGGTTGAAATACTCGATGTGTCTGAAGAACCATTATTCAACCCAATCAGCACCTGAAAACATTGTGCCCAGTTAGCTGGGATAACAGATTGGGGCATCTCAAACAGAAGCAATGCATCGCTCAGAGCAGTGGAGCCATGGTATGTAGCTGGAAGCTGTATTCCTTTCCTGGTGACCAAGCTGTTGTATCCTCCCATCCACCAAAAGACAATATAGTCAACAGAAAAAAAAAAACAGCTGACAAGAACCTCAAACATCTTTATTATGACATCCCAGGGAGTAGACAGACAGTGTCAGATGCATTTCGGCAATAGTTGTGCTGTGAACAAGGCTTATCGCTGAAACGCGTCTGCCACTGTCTGTCTACTCACTGGGATGGCATAATAAAGAAGTTTAAGGTTCATGGAGTTGCCAGCTGTTTTTTTTTTTTGGACTAGATCTGGACATCTATTCCCTTTCACAAATGTCACATCACCGCCCCTGCTTATGACTGTATCTACTTTTCTCTCTAGAAGGATGGTGACATCTTCTTTCAGGCATAATCCAAGGTCACTGTCTACCTCCTGGACTGAGATTCTTGTTCAGAGATGACACAATCATGTAAATCCTGATGACATCATCTCACTCTAGGCACAGTAATTGAACTGAAGCTCAGGGGAAGGGGGGGCTTCCTGATGGGAAAAAAGGTGGAGCATTGATTAGAAAAATTATACTGATGCTGTCAGAGATGTATTCATGCAGATGTGTAAAGATACTGACAGGTCCACTTTAAGAGACTCTGCCTCCTTCCCCAGTGCTTGCAGCAGCTGTTCTTTTCTCAGATTGAATGAAGTTATCCTATAATAAGGAAGGAGCAGCCTGTGTTTTGTTGGAGTAGGTCAGTCAGAAGTAGGGATCAGATGAATATAGCTGGGTTTGGTTTGGGAGGGGTTCAGGGAGCTTACTGATGATCTGGTGCCAAATTCCCACATCTGAACCCCATTAAAGTCAATGGGAGTCATGGGAGGCTGGGTACTGCCATGTGGGATCAACACCAAGCAAGCAAGAAAAAAAATGTTTGGTGGGAGCAACAATTTTAATAATGGTTCAAGTAAAACATTAAAATGCAAAATTCCTTTAACCACTTCAATACCGGGCACTTCCCCCCCTTCCTGCCCAGGACAATTTTCAGCTTTCAGCGCTGTCGCACTTTGAATGACAATTGCGCAGTCACGTAACACTGCACCCAAACTAAATTTTTATCATTTTCTTCCCACAAACAAAGCTTTCTTTTGTTGGTATTTGATCAATTCTGGGGTTTTTATTTTGTTGCTACAAAAGACCGAAATTTTTGAAAAAAAAAAGTTTTTCTTTGTTTCTGTTATAAAATTTGGTTTTCTCCTTTACTGATGGGCACTAATGAGGCGGCACTGATGGGCACTGATAAGGTGGCACTGATGGGCACTGATGAGTAGGCACTGATATGTAGAATTGATGGGCACTGATAGGAGGCACTGATATGCAGCACTGATGGGCACCGATAGGTGGCAATGATATGCAGCACTGATGGGCACTGATGGGCATTGACAGGCAGCACTAATTGGCACTGATAAGCAGCACTGATTGGCACTGACAGGTGGCATTGATGGACACTAATAGATGGCACTGATGGGCAGCACCAATTGGGCAGGTACTGACAATTGTTAATGCTGGGAACTGATTGGCACTGTGATGGACACTGATTGGCACTATGGTGGGCACTGATTTGCACTGTGGTTGGCACTGGCACTTAATTGAGCACTGACAGGAGTTAATGATGGGGCACTAATTGGCAGCTGATGGGTACATTTGATAGGGGCTGTGCTGATAATCAATGTGCTGATTGTCAGCACAGACCCCCCCTCTGACAGGGAGAGCCGCCGATCGGCTCTCCCAGTCAGCGCAAACCGATGAATGCCATTTACCGGCACTTCCTGGTTCACGCGATAATCAACTGTGATTGGTCACAGCTGATCACGTGTCTGCGTCAGAGGCTTCTTACCACGATCAGAGATGCAGTGTCAGACTGACATGACGCACTTGCGGGTGCGTGCCAGCATATTATCCTGCTGGATGTCATATGACGCCCAGTCAGAATAACAGAACCACTTCCCGGCCACCAATCTTCTATCTGCTATAGGCCGGGCGGGAAGTGGTTAAATAACATGTCTGGGGATTCCCTGGCAACACCGACATTTACAAAGAAAAAATGCTGTTAAATTGCTGGAAAATAACAGTTTCCAGACCCTTATCTTGATGGGGGTCTGGTATGATGATGGGGGGTCTGGTATGATGATGGGGGGTCTGGTATGAATTCCAAGGGGGAATCCAAGCAAGAGCAAAATCCATAGCAGATCCTTATATATCAATGCAGCCTGGCAGGCCAGAAAAGTAGGGGGTCAGTCACGCACTTCCAACCTGCTTCCTGAACCATACCAGGACACATGCCCTCAATATAGGGAAAGTACCATTCCAGTGGTGTTTCCCATAGCAAAACACCTTGTCTCCATGATGATGAATACAAGAGCCTCCTCCCCACAACCCTGGCCCAGTCTGTGGATGGGGGGCTTATAAGAATCTGCTAATTACAGTTTCCAGCCTCTTACTTTTGATTGTAAACAAATGGCTGGGGATTCCCTTCATTCACACCAGACCATTACCCTACATGAGGGTCTTGTAAAAATACATACTAGACCCTTATCTTGACGGGGGTCTGGTATGATGATGGGGGTCTGGCAGGATGATGGGGGTCTGGTATGATGATGGGGCTCTGGCAGGATGATGGGGCTCTGGCAGGATGATGGGGGTCTGGCAGGATGATGGGGGTCTGGCAGGATGATGGGGGTCTGGCATGATGATGAGGACTCCAAAACAAAATCCATAGCAGATCCTGGAAAACAATGTAGCCTGGCAGCCAAGAAAAGTAGGGGGTCAATCATGTGCTTCCACCCCGTTTCCTGAACCATACCAAGCCACATGCCCTCTGTCACGGAACGCCCCACACTCCGCTTGAGTGCTTCCGTCATATACCGCTTCCTAAGTTCTGGAACACGAGTCCAATGGATCTGGCCATAGGAACCCCAAGAACTAGACAACACCAGTCTTGGAGTACATCAGAACTGTCTTTATTTTGAGATCTCACAGACCTTTATACAGCAGGGATGACTCAAAGCTAACCTAATTAACATGACCTAATTTACTACAAAATGTACCCAGACCAGATGACAGTCTTGTGGGCACCGAGCTTCACACATTAATACAATTAACAATACAAACAACAATCTCCCCCCTCCTCAGCCTAGACCATTCGTCTATTAGCCAGTGCTGGTGGCTAATGTGATCAGCTCTCTTAATTAACATAAACACATGTTGATAACACCAGCATCTCCTCACAGGATGTGTCCCAGCAGAATGAATCAGTCTTATCAGCAGGGGGCTGCTGGAGGAATCCCCCCTCCCTCTTCAGGGACACAAATATACAGTAAGGAGTCCCCATACAATATATACATGACTGAGTCCGATTAATACAGTTCAGACTGGATTTCTCATTCACCTCAAATGCTAGGGCCCATAATCGGTGGGCAACAGGCTTGCACACAGTCCTCTCCAACAGCCTCCGCTCTGGCCATGCCCGTGACATTTCTCCCCTTTCGGCAGGAGACTAACACAGGAGGAGACCCCAGACGGGTTGACTCCGAAGTTAGTCCATAGTTCCAGTCCTCTACTGCCTGTACCCACACAGTACCCCAAGCAAATCATCCCAAACAGAGTATCACTCACCCAGCCATCCTCTGCCTCTCTCAGAGAACATATCTGCCGCTGGGGAGAGGCCCGGACTGGCCCTTCTCCCTGGAATCCTTTCTGCCGCTGGAGAGAAGACAGGGTGACTGGGCTCACTCTGTCATGCTGTTGGGGATCTGGGCCCACTGCCCAGCATCCCTGGGGTATACAGGTGGAGACTGAAGTCCCATCCACCTTCACAGGAAATCCATCCTCTGTTAGTTGAGGGCAGAGTCCAGCAGTCCTCGGCCCTGTTGCCAGCCCTTCTGCTGGAAACCCCACACCATCTGTTCCGGCTAACTGTTGGAGAGGGAGGCCGACTGCCCCGCCTCCCTGGAACTCTGTAGTTGTTGCCGGTGCTGGGCAGAGGTTGGTAGCACTCTGCCCTGTTGCCAGCACTTCTGCTGGGGACTCCGCATCCTCTGCTCCGGCTAACTGTTGGGGCAGGCAGCTGGCTTCCTCCACTCCCAAACTGTGTAGCTGCCATTGGGGAGGTGAGCCGGCTGCTTCCTTTTCCATTCCCTCATCTGGCTGCTGGGACGACATGTCGATGGTACTGTCTCCCAGGTACACGGATCTTTGCTGGGGAGGAAAGCCCACTTCCTCCACCCTGGCCAACTGTTGGGGAGGGACAACACACACCTCCTCTCCCTTCTCCCCCTGTATCTGCTGCTGGGAAGTGATTGCCATCTTCTCACCCTGAGCCTCCACAATTGCTGCAGGTGTGGGGCAGAGGTCTTGGACCCTCTGTCCGGTTGCCAGCACTTCTGCTGGGGGTTTGCTAGGTGGTTCCTCCTCTACAGAAATGTCTATTAAATCCCCAGTCTCTGGAAGTGGTAAAAGTGTGGGACAGAGGTCTTGGACCCTCTGTTCAGTTACCAGATCTTCAGCTGGAGAAGTTTGTTTTAACTCCATAGATGCTGCTGGCAGAAAATCACATGTCCCTGTCAGTGTTGTGGGAGAAAGGCCGACTACCTCTTCTCTCAGGAAGGCCGAAGCCACTGTTGGTGCTGGGCAGAACACAGTGAACTTTGGCCCTGATAGCAGCTCTTCTGCTGGAGGCTCATCAGGTTGTTCTTCCTCAGCAGAAAAGTCTATCAAATCCCATGTCTCTGCAACTGATGTCGGGGAATAGGGGTTCACCATCTCCTGTCCATGGAACCCAGAAGATGTTATCATTTCTGGACAGAGGTTAGCAGAGCTCTGCCCTGTTGTCAGCACTTCAGGTTTGGGGACGGCAATCTCCGGATTTTCCACTGCCGATTCTCTGGCATGCTGCTGAACTTGTTCTAGCAGTTTCCTGTATGCCCTTTCCAGATGCTGTTCCTTCCTTAGCAAATGGTCCAGATCAGGTTTGAGCTCTGAGACCCCTGCAAGACCGAGCATAGACTCTCTATAGTCTCTCATGTCCTCAAGGTCAGGTTCCCCTTCATCGCCAAACATAAAAAGATCTGTAAGGTTCTCCCACAGCAATCCAGGGCCGCCAAAGTCATATCCCTCCGGAGAGCATTCTGTTGTCTCCCCTAAATATCCCTCCTCTGCGTGCCATTGCAGAGCCCGATATCGATTGTCCAGCTCTATCTCCTGCTGGACCAACCTGTCCAACTCAGTCACCCATTGCTCCTGGGGCTGCTCTCCCAGGAATGCCATCCGCAATGCCCGTTGGTCACTGGCCCGTTGCTCTTGGGTTGGAAAGCACTTGCCCTGTTTTATACCAGCGAGACGGAGGGCTGCAATCCAGAGCTCCACCCGAATCAGCTGCCTGAGCTCCAGGTATTCATCCTCAGACACAGTCCTGGTGTACGTTGAAAGGATGATCCGCAGCAGCCCCGGGAATTCTGATGCCAGGTCCATATCTCCGCTGGGGTGACTGAAGTCTGCTATGCTGATCTTGGATCCAGTTGGAGGTTTGGATGTCCCAGACTTCAGACTTCAGGAAGCTATCCCACTGCTGCCACCAATGTCACGGAACGCCCCACACTCCGCTTGAGTGCTTCCGTCATATACCGCTTCCTAAGTTCTGGAACATGAGTCCAATGGATCTGGCCATAGGAACCCCAAGAACTAGACAACACCAGTCTTGGAGTACATCAGAACTGTCTTTATTTTGAGATCTCACAGACCTTTATACAGCAGGGATGACTCAAAGCTAACCTAATTAACATGACCTAATTTACTACAAAATGTACCCAGACCAGATGACAGTCTTGTGGGCACCGAGCTTCACACATTAATACAATTAACAATACAAACAACAATCTCCCCCCTCCTCAGCCTAGACCATTCGTCTATTAGCCAGTGCTGGTGGCTAATGTGATCAGCTCTCTTAATTAACATAAACACATGTTGATAACACCAGCATCTCCTCACAGGATGTGTCCCAGCAGAATGAATCAGTCTTATCAGCAGGGGGCTGCTGGAGGAATCCCCCCTCCCTCTTCAGGGACACAAATATACAGTAAGGAGTCCCCATACAATATATACATGACTGAGTCCGATTAATACAGTTCAGACTGGATTTCTCATTCACCTCAAATGCTAGGGCCCATAATCGGTGGGCAACAGGCTTGCACACAGTCCTCTCCAACAGCCTCCGCTCTGGCCATGCCCGTGACACCCTCAATATAGGGAGGGTACCATTCCAGTGGTGTTTCCCATAGCAAAGCACCTTGTCCCCATATTGATGAATACAAGCGCCTCCTCCCCAAAACCCTGGCCCAATCTGTGGGTGGGGGGGTTATCAGAATCGAAGTCCCTTTAACCACTTGCCGACCGCCTAACGTAGATATACGTCGGCAGAGTGGCACGGGCAGGCAGAATCACGTATATATACGTGATCTGCCTCCCGCGGGCGGGGGGTCCGATCGGACCCCCCCCCGGTGCCAGCGGCGGTCGGCATCTGACTGGGAGCGTCGGGAGGCGAGGGGGAGACCATCCGATCGTGGCCCCCCCCTCGCGATCGCTCCCAGCCAATGGGAATCCTCCTCTGCCTGTGTGTAGTTTCACACAGGCAGAGGATGTGATGTCATCTCTCCTCGGTCTGGCAGTTTCCGTCCAGCGCCGAGGAGAGAAGACATGTAAGTGCACAACACAAACACACACAGTAGAACATGCCAGGCATACCTTACACCCCCGATCCCCCCCCGATCGCCCCCCGATCCCCCCCCAATCACCCCCCCCCCTGTCACAAACTGACATTAGCAGTATTTTTTTTTTTTTTTTCTGATTACTGCATAGTGTCAGTTTGTGACAGTTACAGTGTTAGGGCAGTGAATATTACCCCCCTTTAGGTCTAGGATACCCCCCTAACCCCCCCTAATAAAGTTTTAACCCCTTGATCACCCCCTGTCACCAGTGTCACTAAGCGATCATTTTTCTGATCGCTGTATTAGTGTCGCTGGTGACGCTAGTTAGTGAGGTAAATATTTAGGTTTGCCGTCAGCGTTTTATAGCGTCAGGGACCCCCATATACTACCTAATAAATGTTTTAACCCCTTGATTGCCCCCTAGTTAACCCTTTCACCACTGATCACCGTATAACTGTTACGGGTGACGCTGGTTAGTTTGTTTATTTTTCATAGTGTCAGGGCACCCGCCGTTTATTACCGAATAAAAGTTTAGCCCCCTGATCGCCCGGCGGTGATATGCGTCCCCCCAGGCAGCGTCAGATTAGCGCCAGTACCGCTAACACCCACGCACGCAGCATACGCCTCCCTTAGTGGTATAGTATCTGTACGGATCAATATCTGATCCGATCAGATCTATACTAGCGTCCCCAGCAGTTTAGGGTTCCCAAAAACGCAGTGTTAGCGGGATCAGCCCAGATACCCGCTAGCACCTGCGTTTTGCCCCTCTGCCCAGCCCACCCAAGTGCAGTATCGATCGATCACTGTCACTTACAAAACACTAAACGCATAACTGCAGCGTTCGCAGAGTCAGGCCTGATCCCTGCGATCGCTAACAGTTTTTTTGGTAGCGTTTTGGTGAACTGGCAAGCACCAGCCCCAAGCAGTGTCAGGTTAGCGCCAGTACCGCTAACACCCACGCACGCAGCATACGCCTCCCTTAGTGGTATAGTATCTGATCGGATCAATATCTGATCCGATCAGATTTATACTAGCGTCCCCAGCAGTTTAGGGTTCCCACAAACGCAGTGTTAGCGGGATCAGCCCAGATACCTGCTAGCACCTGCGTTTTGCCCCTCCGCCCGGCCCAGCCCAGCCCACCCAAGTGCAGTATCGATCGATCACTGACACTTACAAAACACTAAACGCATAACTGCAGCGTTCGCAGAGTCAGGCCTGATCCTTGCGATCGCTAACAGTTTTTTTGGTAGCGTTTTGGTGAACTGGCAAGCACCAGCGGCCTAGTACACCCCGGTCGTAGTCAAACCAGCACTGCAGTAACACTTGGTGACGTGGCGAGTCCCATAAGTGCAGTTCAAGCTGGTGAGGTGGCAAGCACAAGTAGTGTCCCGCTGCCACCAAGAAGACAAACACAGGCCCGTCGTGCCCATAGTGCCCTTCCTGCTGCATTCGCCAATCCTAATTGGGAACCCACCGCTTCTGCAGCGCCCGTACTTCCCCCATTCACATCCCCAACCAAATGCAGTCGGCTGCATGAGAGGCATTTTCTTTATGTCCTCCCGAGTACCCCTACCCAACGAACCCCCCCAAAAAAGATGTCGTGTCTGCAGCAAGCGCGGATATAGGCGTGACACCCTCTATTATTGTCCCTCCTGTCCTGACAATCCTGGTCTTTGCATTGGTGAATGTTTTGAACGCTACCATACACTAGTTGAGTATTAGCGTAGGGTACAGCATTGCACAGACTAGGCACACTTTCACAGGTTCTCCCAAGATGCCATCGCATTTTGAGAGACCCGAACCTGGAACCGGTTACAGTTATAAAAGTTAGTTACAAAAAAAAGTGTAAAAAAAAAAAAAAAAAAAACACATACAAAAATATAAAATAAAAAAAAATAGTTGTCGTTTTATTGTTCTCTCTCTCTCTATTCTCTCTCTATTGTTCTGCTCTTTTTTACTGTATTCTATTCTGCAATGTTTTATTGTTATTATGTTTTATCATGTTTGCTTTTCAGGTATGCAATTTTTTATACCTTACCGTTTACTGTGCTTTATTGTTAACCATTTTTTTGTCTTCAGGTACGCCATTCACGACTTTGAGTGGTTATACCAGAATGATGCCTGCAGGTTTAGGTATCATCTTGGTATCATTCTTTTCAGCCAGCGGTCGGCTTTCATGTAAAAGCAATCCTAGTGGCTAATTAGCCTCTAGACTGCTTTTACAAGCAGTGGGAGGGAATGCCCCTCCCCCCCAACGTCTTCCGTGTTTTTCTCTGGCTCTCCTGTCTCAACAGGGAACCTGAAAATGCAGCCGGTGATTCAGCCAGCTGACCATAGAGCTGATCAGAGACCAGAGTGGCTCCAAACATCTCTATGGCCTAAGAAACCGGAAGCTACGAGCATTTTATGACTTAGATTTCGCCGGATGTAAACAGCACCATTGGGAAATTGGGAAAGCATTTTATCACACCGATCTTGGTGTGGTCAGATGCTTTGAGGGCAGAGGAGAAATCTAGGGTCTAATAGACCCCAATTTTTGCAAAAAAGAGTACCTGTCACTACCTATTGCTATGATAGGGGATATTTACATTCCCTGAGATAACAATAAAAATGATTAAAAAAAAAAAAATGAAAGGAACAGTTTAAAAATAAGATAAAAAAATAATAATAATAAAGAAAAAAAAAAAAAAAAAAAAAAAAAAAAAAAGCACCCCTGTCCCCCCTGCTCTCGCGCTAAGGCGAACGCAAGCGTCGGTCTGGCGTCAAATGTAAACAGCAATTGCACCATGCATGTGAGGTATCGCCGCGAAGGTCAGATCGAGGGCAGTAAGTTTAGCAGTAGACCTCCTCTGTAAATCTAAAGTGGTAACCTGTAAAGGCTTTTAAAGGCTTTTAAAAATGTATTTAGTTTGTCGCCACTGCACGTTTGTGCGCAATTTTAAAGCATGTCATGTTTGGTATCCATGTACTCGGCCTAAGATCATCTTTTTTATTTCATCAAACATTTGGGCAATATAGTGTGTTTTAGTGCATTAAAATGTAAAAAAGTGTGTTTTTTCCCCAAAAAATGCGTTTGAAAAATCGCTGCGCAAATACTGTGTGAAAAAAAAAAATGAAACACCCACCATTTTAATCTGTAGGGCATTTGCTTTAAAAAAAATATATAATGTTTGGGGGTTCAAAGTAATTTTCTTGCAAAAAAAAATTATTTTTTTATGTAAACAATAAGTGTCAGAAAGGGCTTTGTCTTCAAGTGGTTAGAAGTGTGGGTGATGTGTGACATAAGCTTCTAGATGTTGTGCATAAAATGCCAGGACAGTTCAAAACCCCCCCAAATGACCCCATTTTGGAAAGTAGACACCCCAAGCTATTTGCTGAGAGTCATGTTGAGTCCATGGAATAATTTATATTGTGACACAAGTTGCGGGAAAGAGACAATTTTTTATTTTTTTTATTTTTTTTTTGCGCAAAGTTGTCACTAAATGATATATTGCTCAAACATGCCATGGGAATATGTGAAATTACACCCCAAAATACATTCTGCTGCTTCTCCTGAGTATGGGGATACCACATGTGTGAGACTTTTTGGGAGCCTAGCCGCGTACGGGACCCCGAAAACCAAGCACCGCCTTCAGGCTTTCTAAGGCCGTAAATTTTTGATTTCACTCTTCACTGCCTATCACAGTTTCGGAGGCCATGGAATGCCCAGGTGGCAAAAAAACCCCCCAAATGACCCCATTTTGGAAAGTAGACACCCCAAGCTATTTGATGAGAGGTATAGTGAGTATTTTGCAGACCTCACTTTTTGTCACAAAGTTTTGAAAATTGAAAAAAGAAAAAAAAAAAATTTTTTTTCTCGTCTTTCTTTATTTTCAAAAACAAATGAGAGCTGCAAAATACTCACCATGCCTCTCAGCAAATAGCTTGGGGTGTCTACTTTCCAAAATGGGGTCATTTGGGGGGGGTTTGTGCCACCTGGGCATTCCATGGCCTCCGAAACTGTGATAGGCAGTGAGGAGTAAAATCAAAAATGTACGCCCTTAGAAATCCTGAAGGCAGTGCTTGGTTTTCGGGGCCCCGTACGCGGCTAGGCTCCCAAAAAGTCCCACACATGTGGTATCCCCATACTCAGGAGAAGCAGCTAAATGTATTTTGGGGTGCAATTCCACATATGCCCATGGCCTGTGTGAGCAATATATCATTTAGTGACAACTTTTTGTAATTTTTTTTTTTTTTTTTTTTTTGTCATTGTTCAATCACTTGGGACAAAAAAAATGAATATTCAATGGGCTCAACATGCCTCTCAGCAAATTCCTTGGGGTGTCTACTTTCCAAAATGGGGTCATTTGTGGGGGTTTTGTACTGCCCTGCCATTTTAGCACCTCAAGAAACGACATAGGCAGTCATAAATTAAAGGCTGTGTAAATTCCAGAAAATGTACCCTAGTTTGTAGACGCTATAACTTTTGCGCAAACCAATAAATATACACTTATTGACATTTTTTTTACCAAAGACATGTGGCCGAATACATTTTGGCCTAAATGTATGACTAAAATTGAGTTTATTGGATTTTTTTTAGAACAAAAAGTAGAAAATATCATTTTTTTTCAAAATTTTCGGTCTTTTTCCGTGTATAGCGCAAAAAATAAAAACGGCAGAGGTGATCAAATACTATCAAAAGAAAGCTCTATTTGTGGGAAGAAAAGGACGCAAATTTCGTTTGGGTACAGCATTGCATGACCGCGCAATTAGCAGTTAAAGCGACGCAGTGCCGAATTGTAAAAAGTGCTCTGGTCAGGAAGGGGGTAAAACCTTCCGGGGCTGAAGTGGTTAACAATAAAAGGGCCCCTAAATACCAGCCCCTCCATGTGAAAGAGAAAGGGGTACACAGTCACAAAACACATGTAAATAAAAACACACCTTTTGACAAGTGTTTTATGAAAAAAAAAAATGTCCCATTATGAAAATCCATTGTCACTCACATCATCCAGGGACAATCAAGATGAACATTGCCCGCCAACTTGCTAAAAGAAAAAAACCTGCCAACTGATGGGCTTGTCTTATCCCATCGCTACACTCACAACAATGGCAGCTCTGGTCCTGTCTACTAAATGTAAACAATAGGGTGGGGTATTCCCAAAATATGGCCAGGTGGCTATATCTGGGAAATGAGGTCATCTCCTGTAGCTGTTGACATGACCATATTTGGTCAGTGATGTCAGTGCTATCTCCGCCCCTTTGATTACATGGCTGGAAATTCCTGGCCAGCAAGTGAATGGGGCTCGATGATGTCACTGACTGCTAAAGACATGGCTGGTGCCTGCTGCTTCCTTCACAACCTCTAACAGGGGAAGAATGAAGCTCTCACATATATCAGTAGACAAAACATTACTCTATATGACATTCGTCTCCTGCCCAGGCAGATATAAGGCCGGATCAGCAAAGAGCTCTCTGAGATAGATGTTCTGTCCTTTTCTATGATTTGGGGCTTTAAGAGAAAAGGAAAGATGGCTTACAAAATGTTAGTAAATCTTGTTGATCTGGTAAAATGACTTTCAGGGGAACTACAGACCAACGTGTGGAGGAGCTGTGTAAACTCTGCTTTGTTTTAATTCTTTTAAGATAAGGAAACCAGCGATCCTAGCGACGATGATGATGAGGATGATGATGAGGAGAATGAGAAGAAGGATGATGATCGTAATGATAAAAACAATAGGTGAGAAGCTGTGGATATCTCACTAATATTTTTCCATTACTTTTTCATAGGTGGCAAAAATACATAAAAAGGCAACAAGATCTTCTAACAGGTCCACAGGCCAGTTAGAATAGTTGAGCTAAAAATAGGGTTGGAAGGGGTTGGGAGGGTGGCAGAGGAATGTATTAAATACACAACTCTACCTCCAGTATCTCCTCTATAATGAACCTCTCCTCTTCCTGTCAGGGCTGGGCTCAGCCCTTCCTTCTCAAAGCTGGCAGCTCACCTGTCGGCTAATTGCCAGCTCCTATCTCTCCACAGTTACTCAGCTGTTGATGATATCCTGCTCGTCAGTCCTGCCTACTTAAGCCATCCAGCCCAAAGGATCTCTGCCTTCACCTTGGTCAACATCACAGAAACTATCTCCTGCTTTCTTGTTTAAAGACTTGCTTTGCTGACTGTAAGGGCTTACCTAGGTTGGAGTCCATGATGCAGAGATGTATTCTCACCCTTGCTAATACACACAGCCCACGGTAACAGGGTAATAAGCTACCTGGGCTGTGAATCTGTGCACGGGGGCTTGACAGGAATTTGCCAAAGGATAGTCAAGGTAAAGTCGTAGTCAGGGATTCCAGAAGACAGAGTAAATGATAAGCAGAGCCAGGGTCAGAAGCCGGAGTCAGTCTTGGAACGCTGTAACAGAAAACAGGCAAAACAGGAAACAAGAGACAATGAACTGACAAAGCCCTCAGAGTGAGGTAGTGTTTTATACTCAGCTGATTGGATAAACTGCCTCAGCTGAACCAGGAGTGACAGGTACAATCAGAGTATCGCCCTCAGTACTTCATGCAGAACTAGGCATAGCTGGAAAGCAGGCTGAAATGAACTGAGGTGTGGCTCAGAGGCAAAGTAACAGGAGCAATAAACAGGCAGTCATAGGTTCAATACCTCCTTGAGCCCCTTGGGCGTGACCATGCCTGGCCGTCTGCATTGCACGGTAGGGACATTCCTTCTGGCTCCTCTATACTGAGCCTCTCCAGTATCTCCTCTATACTGAGCCTCTCCAGTATCTCCTCTATACTGAGCCTCTCCTCTATACTAAGCCTCTCCTCTAACTCCAGTATCTCCTCTATACTGAGCCTCTCCAGTATCTCCTCTATACTGAGCCCCTCCTCTACCTGCAGTATCTCCTCTATACTGAGCCTCTCCTCTACCTCCAGTATCTCCTCTATACTGAGCCTCTCTTCTACCTCCAGTATCTCCTCTATACTGAGCCTCTCCTCTACCTCCAATATCTCCTCTATACTGAGCCTCTCCTCTATACTGAGCCTCTCCAGTATCTCCTCTATACTGAGCCTCTCCTCTAACTCCAGTATCTCCTCTATACTGAGCCTCTCCAGTATCTCCTCTATACTGAGCCCCTCCAGTATCTCCTCTATACTGAGCCTCTCCTCAACCTCCAGTATCTCCTCTATACTGAGCCTCTCCTCTAACTCCAGTATCTCCTCTATACTGAGCCTCTCCTCTACCTCCAGTATCTCCTTTATACTGAGCCTCTACTCTACATCCAGTATCTCCTCTATACTGAGCCTCTTCTCTACCTCCAGTTACTCCTCTATACTGAGCCTCTCCTCTATACTGAGCCCCTCCAGTATCTCTTGTATATTAAGCCTCTCCTGTATCTTCAGTATCTCCTGTATACGGAGCCCCTCCTCTACCCCCAGTATCACTTCTATACTGAACCTCTCCTCTACCTCCAGGATCTTCTCTATACTGAGCCTCTCCTCTACCTCCAGTATCTCCTCTATACTGAGCCTCTCCTCTACCTCCAGTATCTCCTCTATACTGAGCCTCTCCAGTATCTCCTCTATACTGAGCCTCTCCTCTACCTCCAGTATCTCCTCTATAGTGAGCCTCTCCTCTACCCCCAGTATCTCCTCTATACTGAGCCTCTACTCTACCTCCAGTATCTCCTCTATACTGAGCCTCTTCTCTACCTCCAGTATCTCCTCTATACTGAGCCTCTCCTCTACCTCCAGTATCTCCTCTATACTGAGCCTATCCTCTACCTCCAGTATCTCCTCTGTACTGAGCCTCTCCTCTACCTACAGTATCTCATGTATACTGAGCCTCTCCTCTACCTCCAGTATCTCCTCTATACTGAACCTCTCCTCTACCTCCAGTATCTCCTCTATACTGAGCCCCTCCTCTACCTCCAGTATCTCCTCTATACTGAGCCTCTCCTCTACCTCCAGTATCTCCTCTATACTGAGCCTCTCCTCTACCTACAGTATCTCATGTATACTGAGCCTCTCCTCTACCTCCAGTATCTCCTCTATACTGAACCTCTCCTCTACCTCCAGTATCTCCTCTATACTGAGCCCCTGCTCTACCTCCAGTATCTCCTCTATACTGAGCCTCTCCTCTACCTCCAGTATCTCCTCTATACTGAGCCTCTCCTCAACCTCCAGTATCTCCTCTATACTGAGCCTCTCCTCTAACTCCAGTATCTCCTCTATACTGAGCCTCTCCTCTACCTCCAGTATCTCCTCTATACTGAGCCCCTCCTCTACCTCCAGTATCTCCTCTATACTGAGCCTCTCCTCTACCTCCAGTATCTCCTCTATACTGAGCCTCTCCTCAACCTCCAGTATCTCCTCTATACTGAGCCTCTCCTCTAACTCCGGTATCTCCTCTATACTGAGCCTCTCCTCTACCTCCAGTATCTCCTCTATACTGAGCCTCTCCTCTACCTCCAGTATCTCCTTTATACTGAGCCTCTACTCTACATCCAGTATCTCCTCTATACTGAGCCTCTTCTCTACCTCCAGTTGCTCCTCTATACTGAGCCTCTCCTCTATACTGAGCCCCTCCAGTATCTCCGGTATATTAAGCCTCTCCTGTACCTCCAGTATCTCCTGTATACTGAGCCCCTCCTCTACCTCCAGTATCACTTCTATACTGAACCTCTCCTCTACCTCCAGGATCTTCTCTATACTGAGCCTCTCCTCTACCTCCAGTATCTCCTCTATACTGAGCCTCTCCTCTACCTCCAGTATCTCCTCTATACTGAGCCTCTCCAGTATTTCCTCTATACTGAGCCTCTCCTCTACCTCCAGTATCTCCTCTATAGTGAGCCTCTCCTCTACCCCCAGTATCTCCTCTATACTGAGCCTCTACTCTACCTCCAGTATCTCCTCTATACTGAGCCTCTTCTCTACCTCCAGTATCTCCTCTATACTGAGCCTCTCCTCTACCTCCAGTATCTCCTCTATACTGAGCCTCTCCTCTACCTCCAGTATCTCCTCTGTACTGAGCCTCTCCTCTACCTACAGTATCTCATGTATACTGAGCCTCTCCTCTACCTCCAGTATCTCCTCTATACTGAACCTCTCCTCTACCTCCAGTATCTCCTCTATACTGAGCCCCTCCTCTACCTCCAGTATCTCCTCTATACTGAGCCTCTCCTCTACCTCCAGTATCTCCTCTATACTGAGCCTCTCCTCTACCTACAGTATCTCATGTATACTGAGCCTCTCCTCTACCTCCAGTATCTCCTCTATACTGAGCCTCTCCTCTACCTACAGTATCTCATGTATACTGAGCCTCTCCTCTACCTCCAGTATCTCCTCTATACTGAACCTCTCCTCTACCTCCAGTATCTCCTCTATACTGAGCCCCTGCTCTACCTCCAGTATCTCCTCTATACTGAGCCTCTCCTTTACCTCCAGTATCTCCTCTATACTGAGCCTCTCCTCAACCTCCAGTATCTCCTCTATACTGAGCCTCTCCTCTAACTCCAGTATCTCCTCTATACTGAGCCTCTCCTCTACCTCCAGTATCTCCTCTATACTGAGCCCCTCCTCTACCTCCAGTATCTCCTCTATACTGAGCCTCTCCTCTACCTCCAGTATCTCCTCTATACTGAGCCTCTCCTCAACCTCCAGTATCTCCTCTATACTGAGCCTCTCCTCTAACTCCGGTATCTCCTCTATACTGAGCCTCTCCTCTACCTCCAGTATCTCCTCTATACTGAGCCTCTCCTCTACCTCCAGTATCTCTTTTATACTGAGCCTCTACTCTACATCCAGTATCACCTCTATACTGAGCCTCTTCTCTACCTCCAGTTGCTCCTCTATACTGAGCCTCTCCTCTATACTGAGCCCCTCCAGTATCTCCGGTATATTAAGCCTCTCCTGTACCTCCAGTATCTCCTGTATACTGAGCCCCTCCTCTACCTCCAGTATCACTTCTATACTGAACCTCTCCTCTACCTCCAGGATCTTCTCTATACTGAGCCTCTCCTCTACCTCCAGTATCTCCTCTATACTGAGCCTCTCCTCTACCTCCAGTATCTCCTCTATACTGAGCCTTTCCTCTACCTCCAGTATGTCCTCTATACTGAGCCTCTCCTCTACCTCCAGTATCTCCTCTATACTGAACCTCTCCTCTACATCCAGTATCTCCTCTATACTGAGCTTCTCCTCTACCTCCAGTATCTCCTCTGTACTGAACCGCTCCTCTATCCCCAGTATCTCCTCTATACTGATCCTCTCCTCTACCTCCAGTATCTCCTCTATACTGATCCTCTCCTCTACCTCCAGTATCTCCTCTATACTGAGCCTCTCCTCTACCTCCAGTATGTCCTCTATACTGAGCCTCTCCTCTACCTCCAGTATGTCCTCTATACTGAGCCTCTCCTCTACCTTCAGTATCTCCTCTATACTGAGCCTCTCCTCTAACTCCAGTATCTCCTCTATACTGAGCCTGTCCTCTACCTCCAGTATCTCCTCTATACTGAGCCTCTCCTCTACCTCCAGTATCTCCTCTATACTGAGCCTCTCCTCTACCTCCAGTATCTCTTCTATACTGAGCCTCTCCTCTACCTCCAGTATCTCCTCTATACTGAGCCTCTCCTCTACCTCCAGTATCTCCTCTGTACTGAACCTCTCCTCTATCCCCAGTATCTCCTCTATACTGAGCCTCTCCTCTACCTCCAGTATCTCCTCTATACTGAGCCTCTCTTCTACCTCCAGTATGTCCTCTATACTGAGCCTCTCCTCTACCTCCAGTATCTCCTCTATACTGAACCTCTCCTCTACCCCCAGTATCTCCTCTATACTGAGCCTCTCCTCTACCTCCAGTATCTCCTCTATACTGAGCCTCTCCTCTACCTCCAGTATCTCCTCTATACTGAACCTCTCCTCTACCTCCAGTATCTCCTCTATACTGAGCCTCTCCTGTATCTCCAGTATCTCCTCTATACTGAGCCTCTCCTCTACCTCCAGTATCTCCTCTATACTGAGCCTCTCCTCTACCTCCAGTAACTCCTCAATACTGAGCCTCTCCTCTGCCTCCAGCATTTCCTCTGTACTGAGCCGCTCCTCTACTTCCAGTATCTCCTCTATACTGATCCTCTCCTCTACCTCCAGTATCTCCTCTTTACTGAGCCTCTCCTCTACCTCCAGTATCTCCTCTATACTGAGCCTCTCCTCTACCTCCAGTATGTCCTCTATACTGAGCCTCTCTTCTACCTCCAGTATCTCCTCTATACTGAACCTCTCCTCTACCTCCAGTATCTCCTCTATACTGAGCCTCTCCTCTATATTAAGTATCTCCTCTATACTGAGCCTCTCCTCTACCTCCAGTATGTCCTCTATACTGAGCCTCTCCTCTACCTCCAGTATCTCCTCTATACTGAACCTCTCCTCTACCTCCAGTATCTCCTCTATACTGAACCTCTCCTCTACCCCCAGTATCTCCTCTATACTGAGCCTCTCCTCTACCTCCAGTATCTCCTCTATACTGAGCCTCTCCTCTACCTCCAGTACCTCCTCTACCTCCAGTATGAGCCTCTCCTCTACCTCCAGTATCTCCTCTACCTCCAGTATGAGCCTCTCCTCTACCTCCAGTATCTCCCCTATACTGAGCCTTTCCTCTACCTCCAGTATCTCCTCTGTACTGAGCCTCTCCTCTACCTCCAGTATCTCCTCTATACTGAGCCTCTCCTCTACCTCCAGTATCTCCTCTATACTGAGCCTCTCCTCAACCTCCAGTATCTCCTCTATACTGAGCCTCTCCTCTACCTCCAGTATCTCTTCTGTACTGAACCTCTTCTCTATCCCCAGTATCTCCTCTATACTGAACCTCTCCTCTACCTCAAGTATCTCCTCTATACTGAGCCTCTCCTCTATATCCAGTATCTCCTCTACCTCCAGTATGAGCCTCTCCTCTACCTCCAGTATCTCCCCTATACTGAGCCTCTCCTCTACCTTCAGTATCTCCTCTATACTGAGCCTTTCCTCTACCTCCAGTATCTCCTCTGTACTGAGCCTCTCCTCTACCTCCAGTATCTCCTCTATACTGAGCCTCTCCTCTACCTCCAGTATCTCCTCTATACTGAGCCTCTCCTCTAACTCCAGTATCTCCTCTATACTGAGCCTCTCCTCTACCTCCAGTATCTCCTCTATACTGAGCCTCTACTCTACATCCAGTATCTCCTCTATACTGAGCCTCTTCTCTACCTCCAGTTGCTCCTCTATACTGAGCCTCTCCTCTACCTCCTGTATCTCCTCTATACTGAGCCTCTCCTCTACCTCCAGTATCTCCTCTATACTGAGCCTCTCCTCTACCTCCAGTATCTCCTCTATACTGAGCCTCTCCTCTACTTCCAGTATCTTCTCTATACTGAGCCTCTCCTCTACCTCCAGTATCTCCTCTGTACTGAACCTCTCCTCTATCCCCAGTATCTCCTCTATACTGAGCCTCTCCTCTACCTCAAGTATCTCCTCTATACTGAGCCTCTCCTCTACCTCCAGTATCTCCTTTATACTGAGCCTCTACTCTACATCCAGTATCTCCTCTATACTGAGCCTCTTCTCTACCTCCAGTTGCTCCTCTATACTGAGCCTCTCCTCTATACTGAGCCCCTCCAGTATCTCCGGTATATTAAGCCTCTCCTGTACCTCCAGTATCTCCTGTATACTGAGCCCCTCCTCTACCTCCAGTATCACTTCTATACTGAACCTCTCCTCTACCTCCAGGATCTTCTCTATACTGAGCCTCTCCTCTACCTCCAGTATCTCCTCTATACTGAGCCTCTCCTCTACCTCCAGTATCTCCTCTATACTGAGCCTTTCCTCTACCTCCAGTATGTCCTCTATACTGAGCCTCTCCTCTACCTCCAGTATCTCCTCTATACTGAACCTCTCCTCTACATCCAGTATCTCCTCTATACTGAGCCTCTCCTCTACCTCCAGTATCTCCTCTGTACTGAACCGCTCCTCTATCCCCAGTATCTCCTCTATACTGATCCTCTCCTCTACCTCCAGTATCTCCTCTATACTGATCCTCTCCTCTACCTCCAGTATCTCCTCTATACTGAGCCTCTCCTCTACCTCCAGTATGTCCTCTATACTGAGCCTCTCCTCTACCTCCAGTATGTCCTCTATACTGAGCCTCTCCTCTACCTTCAGTATCTCCTCTATACTGAGCCTCTCCTCTAACTCCAGTATCTCCTCTATACTGAGCCTGTCCTCTACCTCCAGTATCTCCTCTATACTGAGCCTCTCCTCTACCTCCAGTATCTCCTCTATACTGAGCCTCTCCTCTACCTCCAGTATCTCCTCTATACTGAGCCTCTCCTCTAACTCCAGTATCTCCTCTATACTGAGCCTCTCCTCTACCTCCAGTATCTCCTCTGTACTGAACCTCTCCTCTATCCCCAGTATCTCCTCTATACTGAGCCTCTCCTCTACCTCCAGTATCTCCTCTATACTGAGGCTCTCTTCTACCTCCAGTATGTCCTCTATACTGAGCCTCTCCTCTACCTCCAGTATCTCCTCTATACTGAACCTCTCCTCTACCCCCAGTATCTCCTCTATACTGAGCCTCTCCTCTACCTCCAGTATCTCCTCTATACTGAGCCTCTCCTCTACCTCCAGTATCTCCTCTATACTGAACCTCTCCTCTACCTCCAGTATCTCCTCTATACTGAGCCTCTCCTGTATCTCCAGTATCTCCTCTATACTGAGCCTCTCCTCTACCTCCAGTATCTCCTCTATACTGAGCCTCTCCTCTACCTCCAGTAACTCCTCTATACTGAGCCTCTCCTCTGCCTCCAGCATTTCCTCTGTACTGAGCCGCTCCTCTACTTCCAGTATCTCCTCTATACTGATCCTCTCCTCTACCTCCAGTATCTCCTCTTTACTGAGCCTCTCCTCTACCTCCAGTATCTCCTCTATACTGAGCCTCTCCTCTACCTCCAGTATGTCCTCTATACTGAGCCTCTCTTCTACCTCCAGTATCTCCTCTATACTGAACCTCTCCTCTACCTCCAGTATCTCCTCTATACTGAGCCTCTCCTCTATATCCAGTATCTCCTCTATACTGAGCCTCTCCTCTACCTCCAGTATGTCCTCTATACTGAGCCTCTCCTCTACCTCCAGTATCTCCTCTATACTGAACCTCTCCTCTACCCCCAGTATCTCCTCTATACTGAACCTCTCCTCTACCTCCAGTATCTCCTCTATACTGAGCCTCTCCTCTATATCCAGTATCTCCTCTATACTGAGCCTCTCCTCTACCTCCAGTATGTCCTCTATACTGAGCCTCTCCTCTACCTCCAGTATCTCCTCTATACTGAACCTCTCCTCTACCCCCAGTATCTCCTCTATACTGAGCCTCTCCTCTACCTCCAGTATCTCCTCTATACTGAGCCTCTCCTCTACCTCCAGTACCTCCTTTACCTCCAGTATGAGCCTCTCCTCTACCTCCAGTATCTCCTCTACCTCCAGTATGAGCCTCTCCTCTACCTCCAGTATCTCCCCTATACTGAGCCTCTCCTCTACCTCCAGTATCTCCTCTATACTGAGCCTTTCCTCTACCTCCAGTATCTCCTCTGTACTGAGCCTCTCCTCTACCTCCAGTATCTCCTCTATACTGAGCCTCTCCTCTACCTCCAGTATCTCCTCTATACTGAGCCTCTCCTCAACCTCCAGTATCTCCTCTATACTGAGCCTCTTCTCTACCTCCAGTATCTCTTCTGTACTGAACCTCTTCTCTATCCCCAGTATCTCCTCTATACTGAACCTCTCCTCTACCTCAAGTATCTCCTCTATACTGAGCCTCTCCTCTATATCCAGTATCTCCTCTACCTCCAGTATGAGCCTCTCCTCTACCTCCAGTATCTCCCCTATACTGAGCCTCTCCTCTACCTTCAGTATCTCCTCTATACTGAGCCTTTCCTCTACCTCCAGTATCTCCTCTGTACTGAGCCTCTCCTCTACCTCCAGTATCTCCTCTATACTGAGCCTCTCCTCTACCTCCAGTATCTCCTCTATACTGAGCCTCTCCTCTAACTCCAGTATCTCCTCTATACTGAGCCTCTCCTCTACCTCCAGTATCTCCTCTATACTGAGCCTCTACTCTACATCCAGTATCTCCTCTATACTGAGCCTCTTCTCTACCTCCAGTTGCTCCTCTATACTGAGCCTCTCCTCTACCTCCTGTATCTCCTCTATACTGAGCCTCTCCTCTACCTCCTGTATCTCCTCTATGCTGAGCCTCTCCTCTACTTCCAGTATCTCCTCTGTACTGATTCTCTCCTCTACCTCCAGTATCTCCTCTATACTGAGCCTCTCCTCTACCTCCAGTATCTCCTCTATACCGAGCCTCTCCTCTACCTCCAGTATCTCCTCTATACTGAGCCTCTCCTCTACCTCCAGTATCTCCTCTGTACTGAACCTCTCCTCTATCCCCAGTATCTCCTCTATACTGAGCCTCTCCTCTACCTCCAGTATCTCCTCTATACTGAGCCTCTCCTCTACCTCCAGTATCTCCTCTATACTGAGCCTCTCCTCTATCCCCAGTATCTCCTCTATACTGAGCCTCTCCTCTACCCCCAGTATCTCCTCTATACTGAGCCTCTCCTCTACCTCCAGTATCTCCTCTATACTGAGCCTCTCCTCTACTTCCAGTATCTTCTCTATACTGAGCCTCTCCTCTACCTCCAGTATCTCCTCTGTACTGAACCTCTCCTCTATCCCCAGTATCTCCTCTATACTGAGCCTCTCCTCTACCTCAAGTATCTCCTCTATACTGAGCCTCTCCTCTACCTCCAGTATCTCCTCTATACTGAGCCTCTCCTCTATCCCCAGTATCTCCTCTATACTGAGCCTCTCCTCTACCCCCAGTATCTCCTCTATACTGAGCCTCTCCTCTACCTCCAGTATCTCCTCTATACTGAGCCTCTCCTCTACTTCCAGTATCTTCTCTATACTGAGCCTCTCCTCTACCTCCAGTATCTCCTCTGTACTGAACCTCTCCTCTATCCCCAGTATCTCCTCTATACTGAGCCTCTCCTCTACCTCAAGTATCTCCTCTATACTGAGCCTCTCTTCTACCTCCAGTATGTCCTCTATACTGAGCCTCTCCTCTACCCCCAGTATCTCCTCTATACTGAGCCTCTCCTCTATCTCCAGTATCTCCTCTATACTGAGCCTCTCCTCTACCTCCAGTATCTCCTCTATACTGAGCCTCTCCTCTACCTCCAGTATCTCCTCTATACTGAGCCTCTCCTCTACCTCCAGTATCTCCTCTGTACTGAACCTCTCCTCTATCCCCAGTATCTCCTCTATACTGAGCCTCTCCTCTACCTCCAGTATCTCCTCTATACTGAGGCTCTCTTCTACCTCCAGTATGTCCTCTATACTGAGCCTCTCCTCTACCTCCAGTATCTCCTCTATACTGAACCTCTCCTCTACCCCCAGTATCTCCTCTATACTGAGCCTCTCCTCTACCTCCAGTATCTCCTCTATACTGAGCCTCTCCTCTACCTCCAGTATCTCCTCTATACTGAACCTCTCCTCTACCTCCAGTATCTCCTCTATACTGAGCCTCTCCTGTATCTCCAGTATCTCCTCTATACTGAGCCTCTCCTCTACCTCCAGTATCTCCTCTATACTGAGCCTCTCCTCTACCTCCAGTAACTCCTCTATACTGAGCCTCTCCTCTGCCTCCAGCATTTCCTCTGTACTGAGCCGCTCCTCTACTTCCAGTATCTCCTCTATACTGATCCTCTCCTCTACCTCCAGTATCTCCTCTTTACTGAGCCTCTCCTCTACCTCCAGTATCTCCTCTATACTGAGCCTCTCCTCTACCTCCAGTATGTCCTCTATACTGAGCCTCTCTTCTACCTCCAGTATCTCCTCTATACTGAACCTCTCCTCTACCTCCAGTATCTCCTCTATACTGAGCCTCTCCTCTATATCCAGTATCTCCTCTATACTGAGCCTCTCCTCTACCTCCAGTATGTCCTCTATACTGAGCCTCTCCTCTACCTCCAGTATCTTCTCTATACTGAACCTCTCCTCTACCCCCAGTATCTCCTCTATACTGAACCTCTCCTCTACCTCCAGTATCTCCTCTATACTGAGCCTCTCCTCTATATCCAGTATCTCCTCTATACTGAGCCTCTCCTCTACCTCCAGTATGTCCTCTATACTGAGCCTCTCCTCTACCTCCAGTATCTCCTCTATACTGAACCTCTCCTCTACCTCTAGTATCTCCTCTATACTGAGCCTCTCCTCTACCTCCAGTACCTCCTCTACCTCCAGTATGAGCCTCTCCCCTACCTCCAGTATCTCCTCTACCTCCAGTATGAGCCTCTCCTCTACCTCCAGTATCTCCCCTATACTGAGCCTCTCCTCTACCTCCAGTATCTCCTCTATACTGAGCCTTTCCTCTACCTCCAGTATCTCCTCTGTACTGAGCCTCTCCTCTACCTCCAGTATCTCCTCTATACTGAGCCTCTCCTCTACCTCCAGTATCTCCTCTATACTGAGCCTCTCCTCAACCTCCAGTATCTCCTCTATACTGAGCCTCTCCTCTACCTCCAGTATCTCTTCTGTACTGAACCTCTTCTCTATCCCCAGTATCTCCTCTATACTGAACCTCTCCTCTACCTCAAGTATCTCCTCTATACTGAGCCTCTCCTCTATATCCAGTATCTCCTCTACCTCCAGTATGAGCCTCTCCTCTACCTCCAGTATCTCCTCTACCTCCAGTATGAGCCTCTCCTCTACCTCCAGTATCTCCCCTATACTGAGCCTCTCCTCTACCTCCAGTATCTCCTCTATACTGAGCCTTTCCTCTACCTCCAGTATCTCCTCTGTACTGAGCCTCTCCTCTACCTCCAGTATCTCCTCTATACTGAGCCTCTCCTCTACCTCCAGTATCTCCTCTATACTGAGCCTCTCCTCAACCTCCAGTATCTCCTCTATACTGAGCCTCTTCTCTACCTCCAGTATCTCTTCTGTACTGAACCTCTTCTCTATCCCCAGTATCTCCTCTATACTGAACCTCTCCTCTACCTCAAGTATCTCCTCTATACTGAGCCTCTCCTCTATATCCAGTATCTCCTCTACCTCCAGTATGAGCCTCTCCTCTACCTCCAGTATCTCCCCTATACTGAGCCTCTCCTCTACCTTCAGTATCTCCTCTATACTGAGCCTTTCCTCTACCTCCAGTATCTCCTCTGTACTGAGCCTCTCCTCTACCTCCAGTATCTCCTCTATACTGAGCCTCTCCTCTACCTCCAGTATCTCCTCTATACTGAGCCTCTCCTCTAACTCCAGTATCTCCTCTATACTGAGCCTCTCCTCTACCTCCAGTATCTCCTCTATACTGAGCCTCTACTCTACATCCAGTATCTCCTCTATACTGAGCCTCTTCTCTACCTCCAGTTGCTCCTCTATACTGAGCCTCTCCTCTACCTCCTGTATCTCCTCTATACTGAGCCTCTCCTCTACCTCCTGTATCTCCTCTATGCTGAGCCTCTCCTCTACTTCCAGTATCTCCTCTGTACTGATTCTCTCCTCTACCTCCAGTATCTCCTCTATACTGAGCCTCTCCTCTACCTCCAGTATCTCCTCTATACCGAGCCTCTCCTCTACCTCCAGTATCTCCTCTATACTGAGCCTCTCCTCTACCTCCAGTATCTCCTCTGTACTGAACCTCTCCTCTATCCCCAGTATCTCCTCTATACTGAGCCTCTCCTCTACCTCCAGTATCTCCTCTATACTGAGCCTCTCCTCTACCTCCAGTATCTCCTCTATACTGAGCCTCTCCTCTATCCCCAGTATCTCCTCTATACTGAGCCTCTCCTCTACCCCCAGTATCTCCTCTATACTGAGCCTCTCCTCTACCTCCAGTATCTCCTCTATACTGAGCCTCTCCTCTACTTCCAGTATCTTCTCTATACTGAGCCTCTCCTCTACCTCCAGTATCTCCTCTGTACTGAACCTCTCCTCTATCCCCAGTATCTCCTCTATACTGAGCCTCTCCTCTACCTCAAGTATCTCCTCTATACTGAGCCTCTCTTCTACCTCCAGTATGTCCTCTATACTGAGCCTCTCCTCTACCCCCAGTATCTCCTCTATACTGAGCCTCTCCTCTATCTCCAGTATCTCCTCTATACTGAGCCTCTCCTCTACCTCCAGTATCTCCTCTATACTGAGCCTCTCCTCTACCTCCAGTATCTCCTCTATACTGAGCCTCTCCTCTACCTCCAGTAACTCCTCTATACTGAGCCTCTCCTCTGCCTCCAGCATTTCCTCTGTACTGAGCCGCTCCTCTACTTCCAGTATCTCCTCTATACTGATCCTCTCCTCTACCTCCAGTATCTCCTCTTTACTGAGCCTCTCCTCTACCTCCAGTATCTCCTCTATACTGAGCCTCTCCTCTACCTCCAGTATGTCCTCTATACTGAGCCTCTCTTCTACCTCCAGTATCTCCTCTATACTGAACCTCTCCTCTACCTCCAGTATCTCCTCTATACTGAGCCTCTCCTCTATATCCAGTATCTCCTCTATACTGAGCCTCTCCTCTACCTCCAGTATGTCCTCTATACTGAGCCTCTCCTCTACCTCCAGTATCTCCTCTATACTGAACCTCTCCTCTACCCCCAGTATCTCCTCTATACTGAACCTCTCCTCTACCTCCAGTATCTCCTCTATACTGAGCCTCTCCTCTATATCCAGTATCTCCTCTATACTGAGCCTCTCCTCTACCTCCAGTATGTCCTCTATACTGAGCCTCTCCTCTACCTCCAGTATCTCCTCTATACTGAACCTCTCCTCTACCTCTAGTATCTCCTCTATACTGAGCCTCTCCTCTACCTCCAGTACCTCCTCTACCTCCAGTATGAGCCTCTCCCCTACCTCCAGTATCTCCTCTACCTCCAGTATGAGCCTCTCCTCTACCTCCAGTATCTCCCCTATACTGAGCCTCTCCTCTACCTCCAGTATCTCCTCTATACTGAGCCTTTCCTCTACCTCCAGTATCTCCTCTGTACTGAGCCTCTCCTCTACCTCCAGTATCTCCTCTATACTGAGCCTCTCCTCTACCTCCAGTATCTCCTCTATACTGAGCCTCTCCTCAACCTCCAGTATCTCCTCTATACTGAGCCTCTCCTCTACCTCCAGTATCTCTTCTGTACTGAACCTCTTCTCTATCCCCAGTATCTCCTCTATACTGAACCTCTCCTCTACCTCAAGTATCTCCTCTATACTGAGCCTCTCCTCTATATCCAGTATCTCCTCTACCTCCAGTATGAGCCTCTCCTCTACCTCCAGTATCTCCCCTATACTGAGCCTCTCCTCTACCTTCAGTATCTCCTCTATACTGAGCCTTTCCTCTACCTCCAGTATCTCCTCTGTACTGAGCCTCTCCTCTACCTCCAGTATCTCCTCTATACTGAGCCTCTCCTCTACCTCCAGTATCTCCTCTATACCGAGCCTCTCCTCTACCTCCAGTATCTCCTCTATACTGAGCCTCTCCTCTACCTCCAGTATCTCCTCTGTACTGAACCTCTCCTCTATCCCCAGTATCTCCTCTATACTGAGCCTCTCCTCTACCTCCAGTATCTCCTCTATACTGAGCCTCTCCTCTACCTCCAGTATCTCCTCTATACTGAGCCTCTCCTCTACTTCCAGTATCTTCTCTATACTGAGCCTCTCCTCTACCTCCAGTATCTCCTCTGTACTGAACCTCTCCTCTATCCCCAGTATCTCCTCTATACTGAGCCTCTCCTCTACCTCAAGTATCTCCTCTATACTGAGCCTCTCTTCTACCTCCAGTATGTCCTCTATACTGAGCCTCTCCTCTACCTCCAGTATCTCCTCTATACTGAACCTCTCCTCTACCCCCAGTATCTCCTCTATACTGAGCCTCTCCTCTATCTCCAGTATCTCCTCTATACTGAGCCTCTCCTCTGCCTCCAGCATTTCCTCTATACTGAGCCGCTCCTCTACTTCCAGTATCTCCTCTATACTGATCCTCTCCTCTACCTCCAGTATCTTCTCTTTACTGAGCCTCTCCTCTACTTCCAGTATCTCCTCTATACTGAGCCTCTCCTCTACCTCCAGTATGTCCTCTATACTGAGCCTCTCTTTTACCTCCAGTATCTCCTCTATACTGAACCTCTCCTGTACCTCCAGTATCTCCTCTATACTGAGCCTCTCCTCTATATCCAGTATCTCCTCTATACTGAGCCTCTCCTCTACCTCCAGTATCTCCTCTATACTGAGCCTCTCCTTTACCTCCAGTATCTCCTCTATACTGAGCCTCTCCTCTACCTCCAGTATGTCCTCTATACTGATCCTCTCCTCTACCTCCAGTATCTCCTCTATACTGAACCTCTCCTCTACCCCCAGTATCTCCTCTATACTGAGCCTCTCCTCTACCTCCAGTATCTCCTCTATACTGAGCCTCTCCTCTACCTCCAGTATGTCCTCTATACTGATCCTCTCCTCTACCTCCAGTATCTCCTCTATACTGAACCTCTCTTCTACCCCCAGTATCTCCTCTATACTGAGCCTCTCCTCTACCTCCAGTATCTCCTCTATACTGAGCCTCTCCTCTACCTCCAGGATCTCCTCTATACTGAGCCTCTCCTCTACCTCCAGGATCTCCTCTATACTGAGCCTCTCCTCTACCTCCAGGATCTCCTCTATACTGAGCCTCTCCTCTTCCTTTTGTATTCCCTGTGTACTAAGTGTCACCGATATCTCAAGTATGTCCTATACACTCAATAAATCAAACGAAGGTGTTCTGTTTTATTAAATGACACTCATTTCATAAAATAGACACATGTACAAAAATAAACAAAAATATCATTCCACACCCCACAAATATATGAAACAAGGCAGACCAAACTGCAATAAATATACTTCAATACCGACTAATTAAAAGAGAAATCCATGTGTAAATAGTACATAATAAAACATATTTCATAAGTCTATACTCCTTATGTAGTCCATTATTGTGCAAAACAAAGTGACAAATTACACTATATTGCCAAAAGTATTTTGACGCCTGCCTTTACACGCACATGAACTTTAATGGCATCCCAGTCTTAGTCCGTAGGGTTCAATATTAAGTTGGCCCACCCTTTGCAGCTATAACAGCTTCAACTCTTCTGGGAAGGCTGTCCACAAGGTTTAGGAGGGTGTCTATGGGAATGTTTGACCATTCTTCCAGAAGGGCATTTGTGAGGTCAGGCACTGATGTTGGATGAGAAGGTCTGGCTCGCTGTCTCCACTCAAATTCATCCCAAAGGTGTTCTATCGGTTTGAGGTTAGGACTCAGTGCAGGCCAGTCAAGTTCCCCCACCCCAAACTTGCTCATCCATGTCTTTATGGACCTTGCTTTGTGCACTGGTCCAAATCATGTGGTGGAGGGAGGGGGGTTATGGTGTGGGGTTGTTTTTCAGATGTTGGGATTGGCCTTAGTTCCAGTAAAGGGAACTCTTAGGGCATCAGCATACCAAGACATTTTTGACAATTTCATGCTCCCAACTTTGTGGGAACAGTTTGGGGACGGCCCCTTCCTGTTCCATCATGACTGCCCACCAGTGCACAAAGCAAGGTCCATAAAGACATGGATGAGCAAGTCTTTTTTTGGAGAGGAGTTCTTCATATCTGAAGGAGCACATGCTCCTCAAACGTGTCGCCGCCGCATCAGGGAAGTGATGCCACCCCCCGCTCTGCCAGTGCATTCCAGGGACCAGGAAGCGTTGGTATCCACCGGCGCCGGCCTCCAGCAATACCTGACATACGGTCACGTCCCTTGTGGATCCCCCAGACTATGCTGCTGAGGACCACCCTACCCAGTGCCATGAGCTTCATGCTTGCTTTTTATGCTACATTTGTGAGTATTTTTTCATTTTTAATAAATACCGTCTAGTAGCTACACTTAGAAGGTGCCTGTGCTTCTTTCTGCATTTATAATGAATGGTGGATGTTGCGAATGCAGTAACACAATAAAATGTATATCTGTGTACTGCCAAATGACGTTCATGCACTGTTTTTTGACAGCTCAACACATTGCAATGCACATTAGTGTGTTGCTCTGTTCTGCAATGCATGTCCACCTGCAGGTGTGTGGGGGTGCCATTCATTCACAATGCACCAATGCATTTAACCACTTAAGGACTGAGCCTCTTTCTGAGATTTGTTGTTTACAAGTTAAAATCAGGTTTTTTTTGCTAGAAAATTACTTAGAACCCCTAAAACATTATACATTTTTTTCTAACACCCTAGAGAATAAAATGGCAGTCGCTGCAATACCTACTGGCAAACCATATTTGCGCACCAGTCTTACAAGCGCAAGTCTTTTTTTTGGAAAAAATACACTTTTTTTTAATTAAAAAATAAGAAACAGTAAAGTTAGCCCAATTTTTTTTTATAATGTGAAAGATAATGTTACGCTGAGTAAATTGATACCCAACATGTCACGCTTCAAAATTGCGCCCGCTCGACTCAATAGGCGACGTTTAAAAAATTCTACAGGTGCATATTCTGAGTTACAGAGGAGGTCTAGGGCTAGAATTATTGCTCTCGCTCTACCAATTGTGGCGATACCTCACATGTGTGGTTTGACCACCGTTTTCATATGCGGGCGCTACTCACGTATGCGTTCGCTTATGCACGTGAGCTCGACAGGACGGGGCGCATTTACATTTTTTTTTTCCTTATTTATTTTACCTTTTTGATTTTTTATGTTTACACTGTTCTTTTAAAAAAAAAATGTGTCACTTTTATTCCTATTACAAGGAATGTAAACATCCCTTGTAATAGAAAAAAAAGCATGACAGGACCTCTTAAATGTGAGATCTGGGGTCAAAAAGACCTCAGATCTCATATTTACACTAAAATGCAATATAAAGAAAAAATTTGTCATTTGAAAAAAAATGGCCCTTTAAGAGCTACGGGCGGAAGTGAAGTTATGACGTCGCTTCCACTCTGCAATGGTATGAATACGGCTGGGGGCCATCTTCCCCTCACTCCTCTCCATGCCACTAATGTGAGTTGATCCGATCTCCTCCGCCACTGCCTGCGGCATTGGTAAGCGGTGGAGGACACCGGAGCGCGGTGGAAGGGGGGCCCCTACCCCGCCGCCAATAAAAGTGACCTTGCGGCGAATCCGCTGCAGAAACCACTAATATCACGGACCGGATCGCCACCCGAAGAAGAGGATACCAGGGTTATGGTAGATAGCTGCTGCCATAACAACGATATTCCTCTTCAAAGTTAGGACGTATATCGGCGTGCGGCGGTCCGGAATTGGTTAACGTGTGTTGCTGTGCAATGTGGATATGAATGGTAAGGGGTCTGTTACTGCAATGAGAGAAATCCATGAACATTTTTCTGTTATGCAATTCACCGCAGAGCACCACCATATGCTGCAAGGAAGGTGACCTGTCTTCGTGCATTGGGATGCCGTTCATTGCAGCAATGGATGTAACAAGAGCTGCTGTGTATGTGTCTCCACATTGTGGACGTGTAAATAGGCCTCTAATGATGTATAGATAATTACAGAACTACATGAATTTGTGTCCTATTATATCTGAGTTCAGCTATATTCACAGAAATCGTATCCTGTTGGTACAATGAGGTAAATGTTCTCCTCGTTCCTCTCTTTCAGCTCGGCACCGTTGTACACCACCATCACCACCTTCACCATCATGGTCTCCCTCATTGTGCTTCTGCTCATTCTGGCTGGCTACTCCCTCGGTCAAAGGACAAAGAGAAACGCACAAAGTAAGGAGGAAATGCCGGATGTTCTTCCAAAATTAGAAAATCAGAAAATTCAAAAGAACGAAAATAAGAGCGAAAATTCAAAAATGTGAAAATCTGAAAAAATAACTAACTAATAATATCTTAACTATTACTAACTATTAAATTATAGGTATTTAGGTATATAACTAACTAACTATTAAATTATAAGTATTTAGGTATATATATATAGATATCTATATATATATATCTATATATATATATAGATATATATATATAGATATCTATATATATATATAGATATATCTATATATATATATAGATATATATATATATATCTATATATATATATATAGATATATATATACCTAAATATAGGTATAGGAATTTCCTTTCAAATTTGTCCATTAGTGAGCGTAACGAATACGAATTTATCTGAAGTTACGAATCCTCCGTAATAACGAATGCCGCATCTAAACGAAGGGAATGTAACAAATTAATAATAATAAATAACAATAATAAAAACGTATAATTATTTATTATTATTTTGTTCCGTTCCATTTGTTTAGATGCGGCATTCTTTATTTCGGATAATTCATAACTTCAGATATATTTGTATTTCGTTATTTTCACTAACAGACAAATTTGAAAGGAAATTCCAATACCTATAATTTAATAGTTATTATTAGTTAGTTATTATTTTGAATTTTGGGATTTTCGTTCTTCCGAATTTTCCTTTCTTATTTTTGGGTTTTACGAAATTTACAAATTCCGAATAATCTGAACTTGTTTATTAGCAGTGCACATGTCTACTATACAGTCCCACTAATGAACGCAAAAGCAGACTGGTGACAGTACTGGCAGTGCGACAATCATATCAACCAAACTGGGGTTCATTTCATCTAAGATAAGAGCTGATTTTGGATTGGGTAATATGGATGGCGGCACACATCATGGTCGCTCTTTGACGGTATCCATGGGCGTATAAAATGAATACGCGAAGGACGATCGGTGTTGGGTGAACAATCTTATCTGTATAGGACAAATTTTGTACAGCGCAATCATCAGTAAAATAGTAATATAACATACATAAATCACAATATAAGTGTAAAAAGAAAAAGGAAAAAAAGAAAAAGTCTCTTAATATTCGAGTATATCAACACAATTCACTTCTTCTTCCCAGAAACGTGAAAAAAAACAAAACCTTTCAAAACTAGAAAGAAAAATCAAATAAATCCTTAGATCAACGATCACAATAAATCAAAAACAGGCGCTTGTACAATCCACCAACAGTGCTCTCTAGCAGCTCACCTCCAGCTCCTGTTTTACCAGAGAGTCAAAGCATACAGTTCCCCTTGAGGGATAAATGGAGATCTGTGCGGATGGATGGATGGATGGATATCCTTATGGCTTTCACAGCTCAGCTCTCTCCTTCGTGGATGTTCACATGTAATAGCCATATAAAACAGAAAACATACCTCCCTGTAAAAAAATATTTTATTGTCATAAAATTTTAAATGAAACGTCCCACACTCCGTGTGAGTGCTTTCATCATATAACTCCAGTCTGAATATAGATATCAGATATTCCAAACTGCTGACAACCAATAACTAGGCAGTACTCGTATTGGTTGCTCAACACAAACTGTTTATTGAAACACAGGTACACAGAAGTAACACTCCCTTTGCATTCAGACTGTCCAATCAACAGGGAGAGGAGAGATACCTTTGACTGTGCTCCCATCTAATCTAACTCTGTTCCGCCCTATATTACATCCAGCCCTTGCAACTACCTTACTATGGTTATTTTTACAACCTGGTGAGTTGCTTTACCTTAACATATGCCACTGTGGTGGGCATGGTGTTTTGCCTTTCACACTGTCCGCACTTCCCCTTTCTTCCCCCCCCCCCTCCACACTGTCCGCACTTCCTCTTTCTTCTCCCCCCCCTCCTCCACACTACTTTGCTTTCACTTCTATTACTCCATCACCATCTAACCCCCCCCCTTCCCTCACACCCCTTGGTTTCCCCTTTTCCTCTTCTCCCCCTTTCCTCCCCCCCTTTTTTGTCCTCACTTATTTCCTCACTTTCATAGTCTCACTTCTTTATTTTCTGTTGCTCCCTGTCCTGTCCTCCCCTACCTCTTCCCTTTCCTTTTCCCCCCTCCCCCCTTTTTTTTCACCCCATATTCTGTCCCCTTTCTGTTTAGGTTTCCCTCCCTTCCCCTTCCCCTCCCTTTTATGTCCTGTCCCAGTACTCTCCCCTATCCCCTTCCTCCTGCCCCTTCCTCTTCCATTATCCCCTTCCCTTTACCCCTGTCTCTCTGGTTCCTACCCTTTCCTCCCTGGCTTGCTGTTTTCCTCTCCCCTCCCCCTGTCCCCACTCTCCCCTCCTCTGGCCCTTCCTTCTCCTTCTTCCTTCTCTTTTTTCCCCCTCTTTCCCCCCTTCCCCCTTTTCCTTTTTTCATTCCTTTTCCTTCTCCCTCTTGTCTTTCCTTTCTTTTTTCCCCCTCCTTCCCTCTTCATCCCCCCCCCCCTTTTTCCCTTGGTAATTTCTTCCCACCTCCCTTCCCCCTCATCCCAGTTGTCCCTTCCCTCACTTCTTTTGTCATCCTCATCCTGTCCCCGCCCCCTTCCCTCCCCACCTTTCCCTCCCTCTTCCCCCCTCCCTTCCCCTCCCCCATTCGGTCCCACAGCAGCACCATCTTGGTTCCTCCACCACTGTACTACACCACCTTTTTATAAAAACTTTTTTATACCCCAACCTTTATTATTACCTTCTAATCAGAGATTGTCATTCACAATCCCCCTTGTCCGCCGCGGGGGGAATTTGTCGGGTCCTGTCGCTAGTCGGTTTTGTCCAATCGGATGAGCAGGTCTTTCTACTTTAACATTGATTGTGGTATGTTGTTAAAATTTATTTTGCTCCATAAATATGTTTTGTCTTAATGTATTATCTATTTCATAGACCACTCCTCCTGAAGAAGCGGTTTAGACCGTGAAACCGGTAGAGGAAACAACCTATACTCCATTCCAATAGAAACTCTACGGGGGAAACCTTTAGTAGTTAGTTATTTGTGGTGTATACTTTTTTAATAATATTTTTGTATGGTTTCTATGTATTAAAATTTGATTTTTATCACATTAATCTTGTCATTGTATCAGTACCGAGATAGTCCATTCAATCACTTTAGGTGGTCATATGTGTTGGTCAGCGTGAGCAACTGCCCTCATATTTCGACCTTCCTAATTTTCGAATACGCGAAGAACAATTAGTGTTGGGTGAACATTCTTATCTGTATAGGATAAATTTAGTACAGCGCAATCATCAGTAAAGTAGTAATATAACATACATAAAACACAATATAAATGTAACAAAAAGAAAAAGTCTCTTAATATTCGATCATATCAACACAATTCACGTCTTCTTCCCAGAAATGTGAAAACAACAAAACCTTTCAAAACTAGAAAGAAAAATCAAATAAATCCTTAGATCAACGATCACAATAAATCAAAAACAGGTGCTCTTGAAATCCACCACCAGTGCTCTCTAGCAGCTCACCTACAGCTCCTGCTTTACCAGAGAGTCAAAGCATACAGTTCCCCTTGAGGGATAAATGGAGATCTGTGCGTGTGGATGGATGGATATCCTTATGGCTTTCACAGCTCAGCTCTCTCCTTCGTGGATGTTCACAGGTAATACCAGCCATATAAAACAGAAACCATACCTCTCTGTAAAAAAATATTTGATTGTCATAAAATCTGTAATGAAACGTCCCACACTCCGCGTGAGGCAGTACTTGTTTTGGTTGCTCAACATGAACTGTTTTCTGAAACACAGGTACACAGAGGTAACCCTCCCTTTGCATTCAGGCTGTACAATGAGCAGGGAGAGGAGAGCTGTTGGAGGAATTCCCCCCTCCCTCCTCACAGCAATCACACATACACATCACATAATACCCAAGGCAGACAGACACAATAGAACAATGGAATACAGCCACACCCCAAAAGACCCAGAAAAGAGTCCCCAATAGAATGAGACAATATATATATATTAGGGATGAGCTTCGTGTTCGAGTCGAACCCATGTTCGACTCGAACATCGGCTGTTCGGTCGTTCGCCGAATTGCGAACGATATGGGCCGTTCGCGCCAAATTCATGTGGCGCGTCACGACCCATAATTCACTGCGGCATCGCAGTGCATTGCTTGCTGATGATTGGCCAAGCATGCACTATGACCCGCATGCTTGGCCAATCACAGAGCCGCCTGAACAGAGAGCCGTAATTGGCCAAAGCCAAGGAGGCTTTGGCCAATTATGGCTCAGGGGATTTAGTACACGCCCCACACTATATAAGGCCGCCTGCACGGCGGCCCTGTGCAGTGTGTTCCGGTGTGCTTAGAGAGAGAGAGAGACAGTGTCATTTCATTTGAGTTAGCTAGATTAGACAGGACAGTCAGTCAGTTAGCTGCACTTAAAGTGTATTGTGTATATATATGCATCCCAGGTGTTGCATATATATATATACACTGTATTCAGTTTAGCTAGATCCGTTCCTGTTATCTTCTAGACTATTTACATTTAGTGCAGTGCGTCCTGCTCACAGTGTTCAGCTAGATCCGTTCCTGTTATCTTCCTACTGACAGGCAGGCTTGTCTTGTTACAGTATATAAAGCTACCTGAAGAAAATTACTGGTGTTCTTTTGATCCTATTAGTACCACGGTCAGGCAGCTAGACTATTTACATTTAGTGCAGTGCGTCCTGCTCACAGTGTTCAGCTAGATCCGTTCCTGTTATCTTTCTACTGACAGGCAGGCTTGTCTTGTTACAGTATATAAAGCTACCTGAAGAAAATTACTGGTGTTCTTTTGATCCTATTAGTACCACAGTCAGGCAGCTAGACTATTTACAGTTAGTGCAGTGCGTCCTGCTCACAGTGTTCAGCTAAACCTACAAGTTAGTGGGGTGCGTCCACCTCACAGTGTTCAGCTAAAGCTACCTGTAGAAGGTTGGTGGTGTTCTCATACTACAGGCAGGCAGTTGATTTTGCTAGCTGCAGTATATATATATTTATATATATATATCCCAGCTTAGTGCAGCTACAGGCTATTAGTATGTCTGGAAGGCCAAGAAGGAGAGGCAGACAGTCACAAGCCAATAAGAGAGGGCAAGCAGGCTCTGTGTCTAGTGCTGGTCATGGAGACGGTGCATCCTCATCAGCACATGGCCATGGGACACGCTTGGCCTTTTTTTCGGCAGCTGGCCGTGTTGAGCCGCAACATGCGGAAGACTTGGTCGAGTGGATGACCAAGCCGTCCTCATCCTCCTCATCCTCTCTCACCCATGCCCAGGGTGCTTTGTCTGGCAAAGCAGCGGCTTCTTCCCTCGGCTCAATGTCATCAGTGACTCCTTCCCTAGCTCCACCATGTCCTCCTGAGGAGTCCCTCGAACTGTTTGACCACAGTGTTGGGTACATGCTCCAGGAGGATGCCCAGCGTTTGGAAGGCTCTGATGATGATACTGAGCTCGATGAAGGCAGTAACACGAGCACGGACAGAGGGGGTGCCCAAGAAGGACAGCAATCTGGCAGTCATGCTCCCCCTGCTGCAGCATACTGCCAGGTTTGCTCCAGTGATGAGGAGGGAGGGGATGATGAGGTCACTGACTCAACGTGGGTGCCTGATAGGAGAGAGGAGGAGGAGGAGGAGGAGGCGGCACATCACCAACGAGGCAGGATGCCCTCCAGGGGCCAGCCTAAGGGCAGCACATTGACTGCATCACATGTGCAGGGCGCTGCAGTCTCTGCGCGTTATTCAAAAAGTTCTTTGGTGTGGGCCTTTTTTGAGACAAGTGCATCAGATCGCACCTCTGCTATTTGCAACATATGTCTCAAGCGTATCTCGCGTGGCCAAAACATCTCCCGCTTGGGTACCACATGCTTGACCAGACATATGTTGACCTGCCATGCAGTTCGTTGGCAAGCGCATCTAAAAGACCCACACCAAAGAACAAAGAGGACCTCTCCTTGCTCCTCATCAGCTGAGATTTCCAACCCCACTAGACCCTCAGTCCTCTCTGAGACCTGCACTGAGAGGAATGAAGGTGTAGAATTAGGTGTGTCACAGCCAAGTACTTGTGGGCAATCTGCTTTTGGTACACCGACGTCAGATTGTACCAGGCAAATTTCCCTGCCCCAGCTGCTGCACCGCCGAAAGAAGTTTGCTCCCAGCCATCCACATGCCCAGCGGTTGAATGCTAGCTTGGCAAAATTGCTAGCACTTCAACTGCTGCCTTTTCAGTTGGTAGACTCTGCCCCCTTCCGTGAGTTTGTGGAATGTGCGGTTCCTCAGTGGCAGGTACCCAAACGCCACTTTTTCTCACGGAAGGCGATTCTGGCTCTCTACCGGCATGTGGAAGGCAATGTCCATGCCTCGCTGGACAGGGCGGTCAGCGGTAAGGTGCATATTACCGCTGACTCATGGTCCAGCAGGCATGGACAGGGACGTTACCTAAGTTTCATGGCGCATTGGGTGACTCACGCTGGCAGCTTGGAAGGATGCAGGACAAGGTGCAGTAGTGTTGGAGGTTGTTCCGCCACCACGCCTCCAAAATGCTAATGATTGTGACACACCTCTCTCCTCCACCCCCTCCTCTTCTTCTTCCTGGAGCACACGCTGCGTGGAATAATGGACAGGGCACTTGAGGCAGAACAGAGGCAGGAAGAGGAGGACTTCCTTAGCTCTCAAGGCCCCCTTTATCCAGACAGTGTTCCTGCGTGCCCGCCGATCACACAGGAAGAGGACGAGGAGGAGGAGGAGGAAGATTGTGTCAGTATGGAGGTGGAGCCTGGCATTCAGCATCAGCAGCAGTCTTTAAGGGATCAGTCCCAAGAAACACATGGACTTGTACGTGGCTGGGAGGAGGTGGCTGCGGACCATGTCGTCCTTAGTGACCCAGAGGACTCCGGACCGAATGCCTCAGCAAACCTACGCTGCATGGCCTCCCTGATCCTGCAAAGCCTGCGTAAGGATCCTCGTATTCGTGGTATCAAGGAGAAGGACCAATACTGGCTGGCAACCCTCCTTGATCCACGTTACAAGGGTAAGGTTGCGGACCTTATCTTGCCATCGCAGAGGGAGCAGAGGATGAAACATCTTCAGGAGGCCTTGCAGAAAGGTCTGTGCAACGCGTTCCCAGAGACTGGGAGGTTACAAACTCCTGTTTCTGGACAACGTGTTGCTGAGGCTTCAGTCAGTCAAAGAAGGAGCGGTGGAGAAGGTGGCCGTCTGACCGATGCGTTCAGACAATTTTTTGGTCCGCAGCCCCAAGGTATGATCGGTTCCAGCAACCATCGCCAGCGTCTGTTTTACATGGTGCAGGAATACCTAGGGGCAAGATCAGACTTGGACACCTTTCCCACCGAAAATCCTCTGGGTTACTGGGTCTTGAGGATGGATCACTGGCCAGAGCTTGCACAGTATGCAATTGAGCTACTGGCCTGTCCTGCATCCAGCGTTCTTTCGGAACGCACATTCAGTGCTGCTGGAGGCGTGGTAACCGATCACAGGGTGCGTCTGTCCACCGACTCTGTCGATCGACTGACCTTCATAAAAATGAATCAGTCTTGGATCACCACCAGCTACCAAGCACCTGATGCTGATGTAACCGAATAATTTTTTTTGAAATCTCAGATCCCTTCAAAGACTGCCTATGCTGATGCTGAGTGACTATCCCTGAGTAATTATCCTCTTCCTCCTCAATCATCACGCTGATAGCTTGTAAGAACATTTTTGGTTCTGGGCGCCACCACCAGTGCCTAAGGCAAAATTTTTCAGCCCCTGTTTAACAGGGGCGTGTAATTACAATTTTTGATGTAATACTTTGCAGCAGGGCTCGTTCCTGCATTCCAACTAGAGTGTCTGTGAGGGGTTGCAGTGTTGTGGCACCAGCACCAGTGCCCAAGGCCCAATTTTTCTGCTCCTGTCTAACAGGGGCGTGTAATTACAATTTTTGATGCAATACTTTGCAGCAGGGCTCGTTCCTGCGTTCCAACTAGAGTGTCTGTGAGGGGTTGCAGTGTTGTGGCACCAGCACCAGTGCCTAAGGCCCAATTTTTCAGCCCTTGTTTAACAGGGGCGTGTAATTACAATTTTTGATGCAATACTTTGCAGCAGGGCTCGTTCCTGCATTCCAACTAGAGTGTCTGTGAGGGGTTGCAGTGTTGTGGCACCAGCACCAGTGCCTAAGGCCCAATTTTTCTGCCCCTGTCTAACAGGGGCGTGTAATTACAATTTTTGATGCAATACTTTGCAGCAGGGCTCGTTCCTGCGTTCCAACTAGAGTGTCTGTGAGGGGTTGCAGTGTTGTGGCACCAGCACCAGTGCCTAAGGCCTAATTTTTCAGCTCCTGTTCAACAGGGGCATGTAATTACAATTCTTGATCTAATATTTCACAGCAGGGCCCTGTGAGGGCTTACAGTGTTGTGGCCACAGCAACACCTAAGGCCCAAATTTCTGCTGAGTATATAGGGCAGGACCCTACTTTCAAACATCTAACTTACAAACGACTCCTACTTGCAAACGGAAGGAGACAACAGGAAGTGAGATGAAATCTACCCCTAGGAAGGGAAATTCTCTCCTGTAAGAGTTAATATGGGAAAAAAATTCTCCTTTCCACTGATGCTTTCCAATCCTTGTTCCACAAAAAAACCCAAATTTTCAAAAAACATTTTTCATTGGGACAAAAAGTGAGGTGAAATCTTCTGAAGAGGAGGAAAGACAGCAAAACAAATGTCACAGGGGTGATAACCCTTCCCTATGTTTTCCAAAAAGCTTACATACAACTTTTGACAACGATTGGATTTGAGGCTGAAATGACAAGTCAGAGTCTAGGATTACACCAAGTACCCTGGCGTGAGGGGAGGGACTGATGGTTGCATTGTTGTTTTTGATGGAAAAGTCATGGAGGGGGGCACGGGCGGGGGGGGATATTAATAGCTCAGTTTTAGAGAGATTTAGTTGAAGGAAGTGGTGCGACATCCATGCTGATATGTCAGTTAGTAAGTTAGTAATGTGAGAGGAGACTGAAGGAGTGAGGTGAAGAGTAGACAGATAGATTGGGGTGTCATCAGCGTATAAGTGGTATTGGAAGCCGTGGGCAGTTATTAAGTGACCGAGGGAGGAGATGTAGATAGAGAAGAGAAGGGGTCCAAGAACCGAGCCTTGGGGGACCCCCACAGAAAGGGGCAATGGAGAGGAGGAGACAGAGTTGTAGGTGACACTGAAGGAGCGCTGTGATAAATAGGCAGAGAACCAGGATAGAGCAGAATCTCGGAGGCCAAGGGAATGTAGCTTATTGAGAAGGAGCGGGTGGTCAACAGTATCAAAGGCCGCAGAGAGGTCAAGTAGTAGGCGTATGGAGTACTGGCTGTTGGTTTTAGCAGTTAGTAAATCGTTAGTGAGTTTTAGTAAGGCAGTTTCCGTGGAGTGCTGCGAGCGAAAGCCAGACTGTAAGGGGTCAAAAAGGTTATTTTCATTGAGGTAGGAGCTAAGACGGTTGTAGACTAAGCGTTCTAGAAGTTTAGAGGTGAATGGGAGCAATGAGATGGGTCTTAAGTTATTCAGGTTGGTAGGGTCCAGTGAGGGCTTTTTAAGAATGGGAGTGATCTGCGCATGTTTTAGAGGGGAGGGGAAGATGCCACTAGAGAGGGAGAGATTGAAGATGTGGGTGAGGGAGCATAGGATAGAAGAAGAGGGTGACCGTAGTAGTTGTGAGGGAACAGGATCCAAAGGACAATTGGTTAGGTGGGCATCCGAGAAAATTTTTGTAACTTCTTCCGTAGTAGCCAATTCAAAAGAGGAGAGTGTTGAATGTGCTGCTAGGCAAGGTATGTTGGGTGGGGAAGACTTACGCACAGTGGAGATGTCCTCACGAATTGCATCGATCTTGTCTTTGAAGTGATTGGCAATCTCTTGGGCAGTGAGTGAGTTAGTGGGTAGAGGGGGTGGTGGATGAAGCAGAGAAATAAAGGTTGAGAAGAGCCGACGGGGACTGGATGACAAGGAATTAATAAGAGAGACAAAGTAGGCTTGTTTGGCAGCATGGAGGCATGAATTGTATTTTAGAAGGGCAGATTTATATAGGGTGAAGTCTTGCAGGCATTTGGTTTTACGCCATAGTCGTTCAAGAGCACGGCAATGTCTCTTGAGATTTCTAGTGTTGTCAGTTTGCCAGGGTTGTAACGGTCGGGGCCTGATTCTGCGTGTGGTTAGAGGAGCAAGTGCATCTAGTGATGATGAGAGTGAACTGTTGTAGACAGAGGTGGTCAGGACAGGACAGGGGAGAGATTATGTCATATAGGTGGTCAGTAGCAGAATAGAGAAGAGAAGGGTTAAAGTGGCGAAGGTTTCTACAAGTAATTGTTTGCTGCTTGGAGGGATGGGTGGTTGGAGGCAAGGATACAGTGAAAGTAATGAGGTTGTGATCAGATAGAGGAAAGGGGGTGTTGGTGAGGTTGCCAGGGTTGCAGAGATGGGAGAATACAAGGTCAAGGGTATTACCATTGGAGTGAGTGGAAGTATGTGTCCATTGGGTTAGGTCAAAAGATGAGGTTAAATTGAGAAGTTTAGCTGTAGTTGGGCTGTTAACATTGACAGGAATGTTAAAGTCACCAAGAATAATGGTGGGTATTTCAGAGGAGAGAAAGTAGGGTAGCCAGGCAGCAAAGTCATCAAGAAAGTGCAATCCTCAGAGAAATGGGAGAAAACAGACGAATACAGTGCATCTCGAAAGAAGAGAGGGATAGAGAGGGAGGGACAGGAAGGACTTGGAAGGTGCTTTGTGGGGATAGAAGGAAGCCAACTCCACCTCCTTTCTGTCTGTTGGGTCTGGGGGAGTGAGTCCAATGGAGACCACCATGGGAAAGGGCAGCAGGAGAAGCTGAGTCAAAATTTTGAAGCCAGGTTTCTGTTATGGCGAGTATGTTCAAGCCATGAGAGATGAAGAGGTCATGTACAGATGTTAGCTTGTTACAGATGGAGCGGGCGTTCCAAAGGGCGCATGAGATTGGTGGGGTGCTTTGAGGAAGCAGGGGGATAGAAATTAAACTGAGTGGATTGCGGTGGTTGCCAGAGGGGGAGGTGTATTGGATATGTGGCTTGCATTTGGAAAATGGCGGACCAGGATTAGGAGAAATGTCACCTGAGACTATGAGAAGGAGGAGGGCGAGGAAGGCAAGGTGGGAGTGGGATGTGCATGAGCGCACGAGTCTAGTGGCCCTGGTGTTTATGTCAGCATGTGGGTGCAGCAAATGCAGGATATGATGGGTGCCATAGTAGGGAGAGGGTAGGAGTGAGGGTGATATGTGCATGCTGCAGGGAAGAGAGGAGGGGTAGAGTAAAGATAATTTGAGGATAGAAGACACCGATGTGGGAAGGAAGAGAATAAGGAGCATGTTAGTGGATAGAGAGTGGGAAATGAACCTAATACAAAATAAATGTCAAAGCTGGTTTGCTTGTCATCTTGCAGAGTGGAGCAGAGTTCTTGTTGTTCATCCAGCTTTAGTTATCCTGCTTTCGTTAAACTGCATTGGTGAAACTGCGCATCACTCGTGACAGAGCCATGATGTCTGCGCCTTGCCCCTGTCTGCGCCACCCCTTAAGCTGCCATAAATTTATAGGGAAACTAAGCTGGGATGCATTTCTCAGTTGGTCATTATTGGGTCTGATGTGAGACACCTGAATATGGGGAGGAGATGACCAGATACAGACACAGGCTAGGGTCGTAAAGCTAATTACCTCTCTTGATCACTCAAGCCACATGGAGTTGAGAATCAATCACCAGTAATAATGCTATTGCAGTGTGTTTGTTATAGAGCTAGCAGTAAATATGGAAGTTTAAAGATATGGCAGCAGGAGACAATTACCAAAAATATTTCACAGCAAAGTCAGCAAAGTCAGTTCAGTAGGGATGTACAGATGGATAGGAGACAATTACCAAAAATATTTCACAGCAAAGTCAGCAAAGTCAGTTCAGTAGGGATGTACAGATGGATAGGAGACAATTACCAAAAATATTTCACAGCAAAGTCAGCAAAGTCAGTTCAGTAGGGATGTACAGATGGATAGGAGACAATTACCTGTAAAAGCAGAGAAGACATGATCAGAATTGATAACTGCGTCGGTGAAACTGCGCATCACTCCTGACAGAGCCACTCAGAACAGAGCCATGATGTCTGCGCCTTGCCCCTGTCTGCGCCACCCCATAAGCTGCCATAAATTTATAGGGAGACTAAGCTGGGATGCATTTCTCAGTTGGTCATTATTGGGTCTGACCAGATGACCCACTAAATTTACATATAAGCAGTAGATTGCAAAAACCTACCAGCGCTACATACTCCCCCCACTATAATAGACGTTGTCCTCAACGTCTGTCAAAATACAACTCTCAAGCCTGAGAGTAGGTATTTGAACCTAGAACTTGGATGAGAAGGAAGAAAGACAGTATAGAAAATATTACAGTTTCAACATTTATACAATAACATATTCGCATCAGCAAAATAAATCACATTAGACATGTCACAAAAACCCACTATCTATCTAACTGAAAAGCCTAACAGCTTGATAGGAGATCTGATTGTTCCTGAAAGAAACAAAATTAGACACACACAAACATGTACAGTATCATCACTAAACAATTTAGGAGCAAAGCCTCATTCCAACAAAAGAATGACACTCTCTTCCCACATATTTTCCTTTTAATGAAAATGAACTAAAATAACTTGAATAGCCCATCCCTATCTCTGGGTAAATTATATCTTTTCGATAAAGGAAATCCAGGTAGCAAAAAGTCTTTGGGTTTGAAAACGCTGAGATGAATATAACCTCTTGACCACGGAGATCTCTAAACACTATCTGACTATATACCCCAAAGTTCTTTTCTTTTTTTAAAGAAAATAGAAGACAACAGTCCCTTTGGATAATCACAAATAAAACGGGGGATCTGGCAATGTCAGTTTCTTCCCCTGCTTATGCACGGTGGTGATAAAATAAACAATGTCATCTTTTCCATGTCTGCAAAAGACCACTTTGTCAGCATAGATGTGCCGACCATAGTTCCAATGCAGCAGACACCCATTAAAACGTTCATCCATGGCAGCAGAATAACCAACTCTCCGGAAAGGTTTTGGCACAGACAAATAGTCCCAAACAGCTTCACGGTACCACTGGTCCCAGTTGGTCTCAATTTCCTGCATAATTTCCTGAGTAACGTAGGGAAATTCCAGACCATATTTTGTGGCAACTCATTTGGTGAGCACTCTCTGTAAACGAGCAAGTCTAGGCAAGGTTCTATTTTTCCCTAAACCAGGAGGCACACAAGAGTTTGGTGATTTGCGCACCATAGATCCGACGGGTGTCGGCTCAAACTTAAGCAAACTAGCAACTTTAGACAATGTCTCTTTGGTAGCACTGTGCGACTCCACACAAGGCGATGTCTTCCCAGAATTCAGGGCTGTCCATTCTGAGAAATTTAAGGCAGAAGCAACATCTTCACCCTGGGTCCACAACAATTCCTGTGACATTGTCTCAAACAAATCATCATCACCGGAGAGATCTGACATAGAATCTATCTCCGAGTCTCTCAACTCTTCTGCTGGCAAATATTTACAAAGAGTCCCAGATACGTTCCCCTTTGATCTCTCACCCGTTCCTAAGGTGGACTTCTCCGGATCCATATATTCCTCCGGCTCCAGTTCAGGTAGTCTCTGGGGTAGGCCTTGACCACGGCCGCAAGAAGCCTTCACATATCCCACCTTCCTCTGGACAGGTGCAACAGGGATAGGTGTGGTAGAAGTAGAAATGAAGGTGATCTCTGCTGATGGAGCAGTAATAGCGACATCTCCCTCTGAAACACTCTCGGGAGCAGACGAGGTCACAGCCTGTTGCTCTCCAACAGCAGTGGTAGCAGCTTCCACTGTGGCAATACCTGTAGCCCAGTCCACAGAATAAGCACAGGGCGACACTGTAGGTTGCTCCACTGTGAACAAATATTCTCCGCACTGCAAACATCGAACGAATGAACGGAGATGTATGGCCAGTCCTTCAATATCTCCAACTGTGTATAGTACGAACCGCCCCTGTGGCTTCAAACGGATGCCGGTATCTGTTAGCATGGTTCCGGTCAGCATAGCACCCGCAGCGGTACTCGTAGGGAACATCTTGGACCCCATAGTTGATGGTACCAATAGGAAAGAAGACATTACTGCACTCTCTGATCCTCTCAATACGATCACGAGGCTTCTCTCTCTCTTGGCGCCAAACACACACAACCCGCGTCCCACGCGGCAACAAGTATGTTAGGCTCCTCCCACTTGTTCCTCTGATCACGTAGCTCCCGGGCTTTTACTTCTCACCCGCAGCCTACGCAGTCAGAAATAAAGTCCTGCAATTTAACCCCTTCTTTTCCTGGAAAAAGTGACAAAGTCCAGAAACCTCCTTCAACATAAACTCCTGGTGAAATTCTTTTCAGGGCTGCTAGAGTAACGGCAAACAATCCCGGACGACACCCCACATCTAGCAATAACTCACGGTGGAGCTGCTGATTTTTATTGGGCTGTTACCATCACCGTTTCCCCTGTAATTTCACCAGCACGGGGTCTAGGGTCCCGTTGAGCTTACTGTCAGACAATGTAGGCAACAGTCACTTGAATATTTTTCCAATGCTTTAATTGGAGATAACTGGAAGAAGTAGCAGTAAAGAGGTAGAAGAAGAGTTGCAGGGAAGTTCAAATACCTTTTCTCTTGGGGCAGCATCAAGGAATTTAAATCTTTAGGATGGATGTATCCTCTGCTTAGGATTTAATCTTTGCCCGCCCGGATAGGTTTCTCTCACTAACCTAGCAGCCGGTACACAGCACACACAAAAAGAAAAGTCTCTGCCACAGACTTGGGTGAAACAAACTCATACGATCCTCTGCCACAGGATGTAGTAGTTTTTTGATGAACAGCAAACACAGTACCAGAACCTTTAAGCCGACCCGGCAGTGCTTGTGCGGTAGTGTAGTTTAGGATATGTCCTCCAACTGAGTCACCAGGCCCTTCTTAAGACCAGCCTTGCATGGTCTCTTCCACGATGGGTCCTCCCCTGGATCTTCCCGATTGTCCGGCTTCTTCCCGCAGGACAGATAGCATAGGACCATCCCAGCTTTAGCAGGCCCCAGACAGGCTTCTGGGTCCACCCGCTCGGCTGCCGCAACGCAACCCTCCAGGCCGGAGGGCCGCGAAGTAGGACTCACTGACACATGCCTCTAGGCCAGGAGGGCCACGAGGTAAAGCTCCCAGAAACATGGCATCTGTCCCATAAATACCCTCTCCCAGAATGCAACTCGGAGGACTACCTCCGCCGAGTTATCCCCGGGACAGAAGAGCACTCATACACTTCAGCTTGTTGCTTTTCCAACATTTACCCATGGTGACAACGACACTCACAGGCACAATGTGGAACTGCACGCAACACAGCCAAGCTGGAACAGAGGCTAATCTAACACTAAAAAAAATGAATGAATAGTGATCTCGCACAACAGTGAATAATTGCTCCGTGAATCATATACAGTGTAGATATAAAAGTCAAAAATTAACAAAAGAAGTGATCAATAATATATACAAAATCAAAAATGAAATGAATAATTAGAATCCATGTCCAACATAAATGTGACAAAAAAGTGAATCAATTAATAAATTAATTAGTGTATAAAACACACTAATGTGACAAAGAAAAGATGATGGTAATCGATAAAAATTAATAATTAATGGAGAAGTTCATATAGTAAATCCTCTTCTTATTGGGTAATCAGCTTAATTAGATAAGTCCCAGAATTAGATGGTATTAGCTTAGCCCAAAAAAATGATAAACGTAGAAGAGGGGTGATATTCTAAATCCACAAACGTGCTCACAGAACTCTCACCTCCAATCCATGGATAAACAGCATTAAAATGGTTGGATGCTTCTCTGCTGTACAAGTTGATGACCACCAGGGTGTGCTCCGTCATCGTGTAGCTGATTTCCTGTATCCAAATCTATACATCTCCACAATAAATGTAAAGGGAGGGGAAAGAAAGAGCCTCCAATGGTGTAGTATGTTAAATAGTAAACCAATTTATTAAGCTAATTGAACTCTTACATTAAAATAATAGTAAACCAGCAGGATATCAAATAGTGTGGCGTGTTAGCGCCGATCTCAGATCACTTCCGGTATCTCGTAACTCCTGGCCACTCCCTACGCGTTACGTCATCACGTGACTTCATCAGGGGAAATGGATTGGCTGTGGTAGAGTTGTTTATGCCATTTTGTTGTGGCTTGTTATGTTAGACGACGGTGGCCATTTTTTAGTGGTCCGTCGCGAAAAAAAGACGCGTTCATTTTGTTAAATGACGACGTGAGAACTCACATTGCTGACAGTACTACATCGGAGAAGGCGTATGGTAATTAAAAAAGAGATGTTACTGAGTCTGACTCCTATACCAGAAATACGGAAACTTCCGTTGGTCAGACAATAATAAAAATTTAATAAAAACAGTATTTAGAAACGAAAAAGCAAAAATTATTATTTTATAAAAATAAACAATAAAAAATGATACATATAGAGATCATGACTCCACTGATTACTTATAACAGATGGCACTGATTGTAAAAAATCGAATCATAAGGCATACAATGTGTCACAAATAATCAAAAATCACGAAGGATCCATCAAATGTGTATTCTAAAATCACAATAATCAATCATCACATACAAGATTGATTAATATAATCTAATAAAAAGGTTATATTTAATAATAAAATGTAAAAGACGCCCAAATGGAATAGTCAATAGATTAATGAAATTCAAAATAAAATCATGATAAAAACGATAAAAATACAGGTCCCATACCGGAAATGAGGTGATCACCATACAGTATATAAATTTAAGTTTATGATGGCAATAAACATACACAATATTGAGAATCAAAATCAAAATTAGATACAAAAAAAGGGGAATCAGAAATTACTAAGAAAACAATTAAGATCAAAATCTATGTTCAGGCCTTCAGGTGTAAAACTTCTCATATTATATATCCACCTCGACTCCTTTTGACTAATAGTTCTGATCTTGTGACTCCCCCTCCATGATGCATTATACCTTTCAATACCCCAAAACTGTAGCTGGGATGGGTCTTTGTTGTGGACTGCAGCAAAATGTCTAGAGACATTATGTTTAGGAAAACCATTTATGATATTTAGTGGGACTGCTTTAGCAGTCCCACTATTGTTATTCGATTTTATTTATTTTTAATAATTTTAATTTTATTCCGTACGTTTTTTGGTTCTGCGTAACTTCTGCATACTTTCAGCTATTAAAACCATTCAACTATCAAAATGTTCGTCTCTTTTAGCTGAGGTGTGCTCTTTTTCAACTTTTTTTCCACCATTTATACTTTTTAAAATATTAAGCTTTTTATCACTTTTTTTTAACATTGCAGTCAATGGGAGCATGCTTGAAATCCTTAAATTCTTCTTCCACTCCCAAAAGTTTCAGCTCCTTTCACCTAGAGACATCAAACAAACTTTAAAATGTTCACAAAATATTCAGCTATCTGGCTATATCTTTTCAGTTTGATATCTTTTACAGTTTTTGAGAAAAAGCTTTTTGTTTATAGGTCATTTCAGGAAATTTTAGCCATTAATCAGAGTGTACTGTGTTTGTTTTGTCGCCATGGTTACCAAAGCTTCTGTTATACACAGGCGGGGAGGTGGCTGGAGCATCTCAGCTCTGATTACAGAGCCCGGGGGAGGGGACAGACACACCATGTACTGATTTATAATAGAGGAATATGATGGGGCAGTTTTGATGGTGGCAATATGATGGGGCAGTTTTGATGGGGACAATTTTAATGGAGCAGTTTTAAAGGTGGCAATATGATGGGGCAGTTTTGATGGGGGCAGTTTTGATGGTGGCAATATGATGGGGCAATTCTGATGGGGCAGTTTTGATGGTGGCAATATGATGGGGCAGTTTTAATGGGGACAATTTTGATGGGGCAATTCTGATGGGGCAGTTTTGATGGCAGTATGATGGGGCAGTTTTGATGGCGGCCATTTTAGCAATTTAGCTATTCAGCATTCCCACGCATTTTCCCCAGGAAATGCATTTTCTAGTTTTGACATATTCTTTTATCCTAACCTTGAGTGCTCTCTTGGTTCTTCCTATATATTGTAAATTACAACTACATTGAAGACAATAAACAACTCCTTCTGTATGACAACCGATAAAGTCTCTAATCTCATAAATATGTCCTGTAGTGGTCGCCTTAAATTCCGTCCTTTTATTTTGAAACTTTTTTGTGTGACGACAAGCATAACAATTCTTACATGGAAAGAATCCTTTCCCAGTGAAAAAGGTGAAACCATTTTTAGAGGGGTTCTACTACTGATTTGACTATCAGGTCTCTCAGGGTAGGAGCTTTTTTGTATATTAAGTTGGGTTTTTTTGGTAGAATAGCTTTCAGATCTTTATCGCTTTTTAATATATGCCAATGTCGTTGAATAAGTCTGGCCACCTCTTTATGTTGGACGTTATAGTCAAGTATCAAAAAAGGGGCCTCCTGTGGACACATCTTCCTTATTGAGTTGTCTTGTAGCATGTTAGACCTATCCATTTCGCTGACTTGCTGTATTTGTTTGTCAATCCAGGAGCGATCATATCCCTTCTCTTTGATTCTTTCACCAATCAGTTGTGCTTGTATTTTATAATCTTCTTCTTGTACAGTTTCTTTTAACTCTAACTAATTGTCCCTTCGGTATATTAAATAACCATGGTTTGAAGTGACAACTGTTTATAGAGAGGTAACTGTTGGTGTCTACATCTTTAAAATGAGTCTTTATGATCACTTTATCATCTTGCACGGAGATGTTCAGATCCAAGAAATCAATCGACTTCTTGTCAATTTTCCATACAAGACTTATATTTTTATCATTATCATTTAATCCCCTCAGAAAACTTACTAACGTATCCTCGCTTCCGTTCCAAATAATAATTAAATTGTCTATGTATCTTCTATACATGGTTAGTTCAGCAGGCATATTACTATATATGGCATCTTCCTCCTAATAGGCCATAAAAGCATTTGCTACACTAGGGGCAAATTTTGCCCCCATGGCAATCCCAGTAATCTGTTTGTAATATGATTGGTTATGCCAAAAATAATTGTGTTTTAGACAGAAATCAAGAAATTTCACTATAAATTTCTTTTGCTTATGTACTACTGTGCTATGTGTTCTGAGAAGCCATTTGGCCGCCGAACATGCTTCATGATGTTGTACAATGGTGTAGAGTGAGGATACATCTGCCGTGGCCAGTAGAGTTCTCCCTTCTAGTACAGGTACAGTATCCAGCAATTGTAAGGCATGTTTTGTGTCCTTAAGATATGCCTTTGTGTTTTGTACTGCTGGTTGCATAAAATAATCTATGTATTCTCCTAACCTTGAGGTTAGGGAATCTATGCCATTCACAATAGGCCTGCCTGGTGGTCGTTCTCGATTTTTATGTATTTTGGGAATGGTGTATATTATTGGAATCCTGCATGTTTCTGGTATTAAATACTTGAATTCCTTCTTACTCAATATTTCTTTTTTAACTCCTAGATTGACAATTAATTCCAGTTGTTTCTTGAATTTACTTGTGGGATTACTTAATAGTTTCACGTAGGTTTTGTCATCCTGTAACTGTTGGTCTAGTTCCTGTAGATATTGTTCTTTAGATTGTATAACCACAGCTCCTCCCTTGTCCGTTGGGCTAATCTAACACTAAATTGAATCTGAACTATGTACAGAACAGATGACCCACTAAATTTACCTATAAGTGGTAGATTGCAAAAATCTACCAGCGCTACACACACATATATATATATATATATATATAAAGAAGAAAATCCGAAAGGTTGCTGCACTTAAAAAATCTTTGTTGCTTTATTTCATCAAGTCTTGAAGGAAGATTACAAAGCAGGCATAATCATTCCAGACAAAGTCATATAGATATGTATGGATCTATATGACTTTGTCTGGAATGATTATGCCTGCTTTGTAATCTTCCTTCAAGACTTGATGAAATAAAGCAACAAAGATTTTTTAAGTGCAGCAACCTTTCGGATTTTCTTCTTTATATATAAGGTCAGTGGGTAGACCTGTTTGCTGGCACTATACTCAACGCTGAGTGCGGTTCTCCTTCATAAATCAACATATATATATATATAGACACTCATCTTGGACAGGGGAGGGAGGACGAGGGGAGATCGGAGTCATCCCAGGCAGGACATTTGCCCCTCCTATGGTAAGGAGTCCATCCTTCTCCCAAGGGAGGGGGGGGTTGGGGGGTGTTTCTGTGTTCCCTGCATCCATATCTGTCTCTGGGGGGGTGTCCCTTCCCCCCTGGATTATTAAGCACCAGCCACCACAGCCAAGCATATGTCAGAGAGCCAGAGTACAGCAAGCAGGATCAGGAGCCAGAAGGAATGCCAGCTGAGCAAGTCTTCAACAGGAACACAGGAGAAAGTCTCTGTGATGTTGACAAAGGTGAAGGCAGAGATCAAGTGAGCTGGACGACTTTAAGTAGGCAGGATTGATGAGCAGAATCAACAACAGCTAGGTAACTATGGAGAGAGATGGGAGCTGGCAATTAGCCGACAGCCGAGCGGCCAGCTCAGAGAAGAAAGGGCTGAGCCCAGCCCTGACAGTACTCTCTCCTCAACGACCCCTCCCCCTCGGAGGACCACCGGCTTGAGGGGAAAACGTCTATGGAAATCACGGAGGAGGACAGGGGCATGTACGTCCAAGGATGAGACCCAAGAGTGTTCCTCCGGACCGTACCCCTTCCAATGCACCATTTACTGTATGCACCCACAGAACCTATGGGAGTAAACAATGGATTGTACTTCATGTTCCTCATGGTTCTCAACCTGTATAGGATGAGGACGTGGCACCGAGGTGGTAAAGCGATTGCAGACCAAAGGTTTCAACAAGGAGACATGAAACACATTTGAGATGCGCATACTAGGAGGAATGTCCAAGGTGTAAGCCACTGGGCTAATCCTGCGAAGGATACGGAAAGGCCCAATAAAACGAGGTGTGAACTTCAAAGAAGGAACACGAAGTTGGAGGTTGCGAGACGACAGCCAGACTCTGTCCCCAACCTGGTAGGAAGGTGCAGGCAGGCGTCTGTGGTCAGCATGGAGTTTGTACCTATCGTTAGCATGTTGCAAAGCCTCCCGAACTTGTGCCCAAGTGGAACGAAGACCACGGAGATGCTCCTCTAATGCAGGAATACTCTGCGGAACAAACGAGTCAGGCAACATGGAAGGCTGGAAGCCATAATTCGCCATAAACGGGGACAATCGGGAAGCAGAATTCAAGGTACTGTTGTGAGCAAACTTTGCCCACAGTAATAGGTCTGACCAGTTGTTATGATGGTCAGAAATATAGCAACCTAAGAATTGCTCCAAGGACTGATTGTCTCATTCTGTGGCCCCATTAGCCTCCTGGTGATACGCAGAGGAGAAAGCAAGCTAAATTCCCAACTGATGCTCGCCAGAACCAGGAGACAAACTGACTACCCCTGTCCGAGACAATCACCTTGGGTAGAACATGTAAGCGAAAGATCTCCCGAGCAAAAATGGAAGCCAGTTCCTTAGAAGTGGGCAGCTTCTTAAGTGGAATACAATAACACATCTTTGAGAACCTGTCAACCATCATAAGGATAACAGTGTTGCTTTGGTTGTTGGGTAACTCCACAATGAAATCCATAGACAGGTGGGTCCAGGGCCTCTCTCCATTGGGTATGGGTTGTAGGTAGACCCACTGGAAGGTGTCGTGAAGTCTTACTTTGAGCACACACGGAACAGGCAGCTACGAAGGCAGTTACATCAGCCAGTAGACTAGGCCACCAGAATTGTTGGGAAATGGCCCAAACAAGTTGATTCTTCCCAGGGTTGCCAGCTGCCTTGGGAGAATGGTAAGCCTGGAGCACGGCAGTACGGAGACTCTCTGGGACAAAGCAGCGGTCACAAGGTTTCTCAGGAGGAGCATGGACCTGAGCAGCAAGAATTTTGTCACCCAAAGGAGAAGTAAGACTGGTGCGAACCATAGCCAGGATACGATCAGGAGGAATTATAGGAACCGGGACCGACTCCAACTTGGAAGTGGAGGAAAATTGTCATGACAAGGCATCAGCCCTTACATTCTTAGTACCGGATAAGAATGAGACAATGTACAGTAATTAAAACTCGACAAGAAAAGAGCCCCTTCTAGGAGAGATGCACTTAGCCTGAGACAAGAATGTGAGATTCTTATGGTCAGTAAGAATGAGAACCGGCACAGTGGTACCTTCAAGGAGATGTCTCCATTCTTTCAGGGCTAAAATGATCGCCAACAGCTCTCTGTCACCAGTCTCGTAATTCCACTCTGCAGGTAACAATTTCTTGGAAAAGTAGCAACTCGGATGCATAGCTCTCTCAGAGTTAGGACGTTGAGAACAGAAGGGCGCCAACTCCAGTCTCAACATCAACTTCTAGGATAAAAGGCAACGCAGGATCAGGATGTGCCAACACAGGAGCAGAAACAAAGGCAGCCTTGAGACTCTCAAAGGCCTTAATGGACTCCCTGAATGAACTTCCGATAATAGTTGGCAAAGCCCAGGAAACGCTGAAGAGGACGTAAACCCACGGGTCGGGACCACTGTAGGACTGCCCAAAGTTTCTCTGGGTCCATCGAAAAACCAGCAGTGGAAATGACATAGCCCAGGAATTTAACCTGTTCACGATGGAACTCGCACTTCTCCAGTTTACAATAGAGATTGTTTTCTCTTCGTTTCTGAAGCACACGACAGACCTCTGTGTGGTGGCTCTCCAGGGACTTGGAACATATGAGGATATCATCGAGATAAACCACTACACATAACTGCAACAAATCTCGGAGGACATCGTTAATAAATTCCTGAAAAACTGCCGGGGCGTTACAAAGGCCAAAAGGCATTACAAGGTACTCATAATGGCCTGTTCTAGTATTAAACGCAGTTTTCCACTCGTCGCCCTCCTTAATCTGCACGAGATTGAATGCCCCTCTCAAATCAAGCTTCGTTGCTCCCTTGAGGCGCTCAAATAACTGTAATCAACGGAATCGGGTAGGCATTCTTAATCATGAAACGATTGAGACCCCTATAATCAATACAAAGTCCTAGTTCACCACTCTTCTTCTTCACAAAGAAGAAACCAGCACCAGCAGGAGAAGAGGATTTGCAGATGAAACCTCGAGAAAGTGCGTCTGCAACATACCCCTCACTTTAACAAAGCGCAGGCGCGTGAAACATGTTGGTCACGGTCGCCACGGCAACACAACGGAGCTTGCGATCCGCCCAGCATTTGGTCTCTCCTCACTTCCGGCTCTGATCTTGACCTCCGGCCCTCGAATTCACCGTGTACCATCCAGAGTGCTGTTTAGGAAGCCAGGTCCCAGCTCGGGCTGGTCAGCCAGGCCGACCGGTGGAATCATTTGACACTATCTACAAGACACCTTCTGGTCACAGTGAGTCTGGCATTCCATGTTTAGTCACCTGTTGCACTCTAGAGAGCGGTGTCCCTCCCATTCCATTTTTTGTGCACACTGGAGTTACAGAGTCTGCTACTGAGGATTGATATACAAAGCACACTTGCTGACATTAACCCTTTGTTATCTGAAGTTACGGCGGCATCGCTTACACTAACATTCGGAGTACTTCAATTCTGACAGTGATTTGTTTTTAATCAGTTTGATTTTACCTTTTTATTGTCAATTGTTTTTTAATTTTGATGTGCATCCAATAAATGAACTCGATTGTTTAAATCATTCATAACACTCTTTTATTGCTGGTCCCATCGAGCGCTGCATTTTTGTCAATTTTGTTGCCCACTTCCCTCCAGGAGTTAGCAGCTGCACTGGGCTCTAGCCATTTTTTTAAATATTAATATGACATGACAATGGTCTTTAATGTTTGTCAGTTCTAGCACTTAAGGACCTACTGTGGTTTTTTTTTGTCCTGGCCAACACCCATTGTCTGAGTAATAGTTTCATTATTAGCCTAAGGCTCCACTCTGTGTTAGCTCTTGTAGTTCTGCATTTCTTTTTCTTTGGTTACTGATTTTGGTTTGTATTTGACTACGATTCTTTACTACCCATCCTTTTTTTTTACCCATCCTAACCTTTGACCCATTCCTGTGTCTGAATCTGTCTCCTTTGTACCACACTCTGCTTCTAACCCCTAGTTAGCTGTCATATGCCTATGTGTGCCCCACGGGCCACAACCTGGTACACCCTCCAACTACCCTGCTAATTCCTGTGCTCTGCCCTCTTGACCCCTGTACACTGCCATGATTACCTACTTCTTTGCCCTGCTGACCTTTGTCCTCTGCCCTGCTGACCCCTTTCTTCTCCCCCTTGCTGACTCTGATGACCCCTATATTCTACCTGATGACCTCAGTTCTCTGCCCTGCTGACTCCCATCCTCTGCCCTGCTTACCTCTGTTCTCTACTCTGCTGACCCCTGCCCGCTGCTCTGATGACCTGTTCAATGCCCTCCTGAACCCATTTTCCACCCTGCCTACCCTTGCACTCTGCCCTGCTGATCCTTGTACACTGCCTGCTGACCACTAACCTCTGCTCTAGAGACCTCCTGTACACTGCCCTATATACTGCTGACCTCTGTACACTGCTTTACTTACTACTGACCTATGTACACTGCCCTACATACTACTGACTTCTGTACACTGCCCTACATACTACTGACCTCTGTACACTGCTTTACTTACTACTGACCTATGTACACTGCCCTACATACTACTGACTTCTGTACACTGCCCTACCTACTACTGACCTCTGTACACTGCTCTACATACTACTGACCTCTGTATACTATCTACATACTACTGACCTCTGTACACTGCTCTACATACTACTGACCTCTGTGCACTGCCTACATACTACTGAACTCTGTACACTGCCCTACATACTACTGATCTCTGTACACGGCCCTACATACTACTGACCTCTGTACACTACCTACATACTACTGACCTCTGTACACTGCCTACATACTACTGACCTCTGTACACTGCCCTACATTATACTGACCTCTGTACACTGCCCTACATACTACTGACCTCTGTACACTGCTTTACTTACTACTGACCTCTGTACACTGCCCTACATACTACTGACTTCTGTACACTGCCCTACATACTACTGATCTATGTACACTGCCCTACCTACCACTGACCTCTGCACAGTGCTCTACATCCTACTGACCTCTGTATACTGCCTACATACTACTGACCTCTGTACACTGCCCTACATACTACTGACCTCTGTGCACTGCATTCATACTACTGACACCTGTACACTGCCTACATACTACTGACCTCTGTGTTCTGTCTCTGGGAAAGATAGCTAAACCTTCTTATCCCAATAACTTCAGATACCATATTTCTTTGATCTCAGTTTTATTTGAACAAGCCAGGTGAAACTACAAAATAACAGAAATAGACTTCAATAAGCACAATATTGCGTACAATACAGAATACATTGCACAAACAAGGATATACAGTACAAGATGAGATAATAAAAACGTACTTTTTAAGTTCTCTAAGGGGTGATGACGATAGATTGAGAAAGACATTACTTGCTTCCTGCAATGTGTTGAAAAGAATGGTGGCTGGTTCACTTCCTGTTAAGATTCTACCCAGAATTCCCTGCTTGCTGACAACTTCCTTAATTACACATACAATAAAACAAATAAACAGAACTGCAGCAATACCAAAAAGGAACGCTATAAGGAGCCTGCACACCACATATGATTGTCTTAAGTAAATTACACATTTTGCATGTAAATCTAACAACACAGGTACAAATAAGGTACAAATAATCAGCAAGACGTCTGGGTATTTGGGTAAGGACTAGTTAGTGGATGTCAGTTTGTATAAGAGGTCAAGAGCAAAAGCCCACCCCCCCCCCCCACACACACACACACACACACACACATACTCCAGTTCTGCTAGAACTTTCCTCCCACTGAGGCCAATCAAAATAAATGCAGCCACTCTTACCAGAGAATGTGTGACCCGCTAATAAGAGTGGTCAAATGCGCTCAATTACAATATCCAGGCTGAAGTATAATGTGTCGGAAATTATATTTGCCACTGTGATGAACCCTCTTCCTAAAACCGGACTATGCCCACCGTCAATGCTTCCTCTCTCCAGATCCAGCACTATCCAAGACTCTTTAGTCCACCCAGTCACCAGCCGCAACACAGTGTAGAGTGGCAAACAACAAACTCCTTTATTATCACACATGGACACAACAGATAAAATAACTCAGAGACTCTTTCCCCCCACCCTTGGAAAACAGGGCGGGTTAAATCGTCCAATGACAATAGACACACAGGTCAGGTGTTTTCAAACTTCTCATCAGTAAACAGTCTTATCCACAGGGGGGCTCACTGGAAGAGTCACCCTCCCTCTTTCCTCACAGCAAACACACTTACACATCCAATAATATTTGAGGCAGATAGCCACAATAGAACAATAGAATACAGTCACACTCCAAACAATCATAGCAAATAGTACACAATGGCATGAGACAACACACAATATATACATATATACAACATTGAGTCTGACTAGCACAGATCATAGTGGGGTTCTCATTCACCCTGTGCTCCTATTAGAGACACAGGGTGATGTACACATAAGAAGACCTGGGGAAGCTGGACACAGAGTTTCCAGAGCTCTCCAAGGTAAGCTGAGTTGCACAAACCCCCTCCACCCAAAGTGACCCACGTAACAGCCACAACTAGCTGACTATACTGATTGTGGACCACATTCCTGATACATAGAGTAAAAGCAGGTTCCTCAAATTGGGAATTTAAACGGACCACAAACAGTATTTATGTAAAAATATACAAATTTATTGGACATAAATACCAATCAACATCAGAGTGGAACTAAAAACAAACACATATGTTGGGAGCAGAAATGGAAACAGCTGAAAAGAAAGCCCCAAACCTGTCAGACAGACAGAGCGTCCAACACGTTTCGAAAAAACAAAATGTAGATCTTCTTCAGGGTCAAAGGGCTTGCAAGTTCCAAATCTGTAGCTTAAATCCCAAGTGTTAGTGCTCCACCCAGACAGAGAGAGGTCATAAATCAATAATGGAAAGAAATATTTGTCCATCAAAGCCATGCACAGGCATCAGACCAGGAAGTTAGCGACAACCAGTGATCCACAGAGGACAGAATAGTCCCACTAAGGAAAGGCCAGTAGCCTAGATAATTGACTGTGGTATATATTCACAGAGCCTCTAGAGGAGATATAAAGTATTTATCCCCCAAAAGCAGGTCAGGTCGGTATAGATCCTGGTTTCCGCCATTTTGGTGCTGGTTGAAAAGACTCTCCATCCTGATTGTAGAGCCACTAAACCCAGCTCAGGTCCAGCATACCATTTCAGACCACAGAGTGTGGTGATCCGAGACTACCCCGGAGGGGTAGTTTTTACTCAGAAGCTTACTTCCTGGTTTGACACATTTACCCCTATGGCGCATATCTAATGACAAGTGCGAATGTACGGGAGGTCCGGATACTTCAGCCTGGATATTGTAATTGAGCGCATTTGACCACTCTTATTAGGAGGTCACATATCCTCTGGTAAGCGCGGCTGTATTTGTTTTGATTGGTGACACCATTCTATCCTTACCTTCATCATTCTCAGGGCTATCGGGACTTTTTTTCATCCTGAGTGCTTGTATTTATGCAATATCAATATGTGCTTTTTGATAATAACAGAATTTCACATATGAACTTTGTGCAATATACACCTTTGTTTGATTTAGCGCTCCCAACCTGGCTTATTACTGGGCCCTGACTTATCCATGACATCACTGCAGCGGGGCTCTAACTAAAAGGGCCTAGCACCTGATGACACTGTCTGCTGTAACCAGACACTATTCTGGTACAGAGCTACCTAGTGGCAAACAGATAACAGCACCTGCCTACAAGTTAAAATATTAAATTCTTTTAAATTCATTCATCCCCTGCAGGATACACCAAACAAATTACATTGTCAGGAGCAGAACCAGAAAAAATGTATTATCCCCGTCACAATAAAAGACATCACATACCTCACATGTAACACTTTATAAAAATAACACTTACAGTACATCACATATGTGATAGGAGTCACTTTGGGCGGGGGGCCCATGGAACCCAAAATCCCTTGGAGAGGTTAAGAAACCCTTGCTTCAGCTCTTCATGCACCTCCTATGTCTAAGTTACCCTGTGTCTATTAGGGGCACAGGGTAACCGAGAACCCCAGTCTGAATTCCTCCAACAGCTCTCCCTGCTGGATGGACAGTCTACCCTGCCCGGAATGCAAAGTGGGGGACTGATTGGAGGAATTCCCCCCTCCCTCTTCACAGCTAACACACATACACATCCCATAATACCCAAGGCAGACAGACACAAAAGAAGAATGGGATACAGCCACACCCCAAACGACCCAACAGAGAGCATACCATAGTATGAGACAATATATATATATATATATATATATATATATATATATATATATATATATATATATACACAAAACATTCCAGTGTGGTTGTACAGTGAGTCTGATTAGTACAGATCAGACTGGGGTCTCGGTCGCCCTGTGCCCCTAATAGACACATGGTGACTTAGACATAGGAGGTGCACGGGGAGCTGAAGCAAGGGTTTCTCAACCTTTCCAGGGGATTCTGGGTTCCACTGGGCCCCCCGCCCAAAGTGACTACTGTCACAACATAAAAAGTCATACTTCACTTTTAATTCAACCTTAAAAAGCCTCTAGCATTTAAAAAGCATATGGACCATGGAAAAAAGCTGTTTTGCAGCCCGATGATACAAAAGGAAATCTTCCTAAATCTCCTACCAGAAGGCAACACTGTAGAATAGAGTTCACCTTGAAGTAAGAGACGCAATCATAAGTATATAAAGTAACAAAAAGGGGCACCACACACATCATTATGGCACCCCTGTACTAAGGGGTCAGTGTTGATGAGTAGCAACTACCAACCTTTACCCTCTGCTGCCTATTGGCTAGAAAATCCAAAATCTAGGTGTATGGAGTGTATGAGTCCCATTCCCAGTGTCCCAGGTATGGTGATGCCTGGACATGATTGATGTGTTTCTGGACCAGTTTATTATCTGTGTTGGATACCCACCTGGGTTTTCATGCCCAGGGAACCCCTGAAGTTTGTCTCCTATGCATTCTAAACGACATAGTACCTTACTACTAGGGATAAACACGATGTTCGAGTCAAACGTAAGTTCGACTCGAAAATTGGGTGTTCGCCCGTTCACCGAATCTAGAACAATATGGGGCGTTCGCAGGAAATTTGAGCGCCCGCGGAATGCCCCATAATGCACTGCGAGATCGCAGTGCATTGACGGCTGCTAATTGGCTAAAGCATACACCTGACCTGCATGCTGTGGCCAATCATAGCTGCTGTGAGAGCCATGATTGGCCAAAGGGTGCTTACATAGTGGCTGTACATAGTGCATAAGGATGAGCTTGATGTTCGAGTCGAACGTAAGTTCGATTCGAACATCGGATGTTCGCCTATTCGCCGAACAGCGAACAATATGGGACGCTTGCGCGAAAATCAAGCACAGCAGAACGCCCCATAATGCACTGCGAGATCGCCTTGTGTTTTGGATCATTTTCATTTTGGAATGTCCAAGTACATCCCATGCGCAGCTTCCTGGCTGATGACTGCAAATATTTTGATAACATACCGCATAAATTTCCTGTGCCTTTCTAGCTCACACATCCCCAAAACATCAGCGATCCACCTCTGTGTTTCACAGTAGGAATGGTGGACCTTTCATCATAGGCCCTGTTGACTCCTCTGCAAATGTAGTGTTTATGGTTGTAGGCAAAAAGCTCAATTTTGGTCTCATCACTCTAAATGACTTTGTGCCGGAAGGTTTGAGGCTTGTCTCTGTGCTGTTTGGCGTATTGTAAGCGGGATACTTTGTGGCATTTGTGTAGTAATGGTTTCTTCTGGTGACTCGACCATGCAGCCCATCTTTCTTCAAGTGCCTCCTTATTGTGCATCTTGAAACAGCCACACCACATGTTTTCAGAGAGTCCTGTATTTCACCTGAAGTTATTTGTGGGTTTTTCTTTGCATCCCGAACTATTTTCCTGGCAGTTGTGGCTGAAATTTTAGTTGGTCTACCTGACCGTGGTTTGGTTTCAACAGAACCCCTCATTTTCCACTTCTTTATTAGAGTTTTAACACTGCTGATTGTCATTCTCAATTCCTTGGATATCTTTTTATGTCCCTTTCCTGTTTTATACTGTTTATACTGTTTATGCTGGTTCTCTGAGGGAAAAAGAGACAGAATGTGTGTTCATACAAGGTATGAACACTGATCTATCTCTTCCCCTAGCAAGTCCCATCCCCCCTTCAGTTAGAACACGTAGCAGGGAACCCAATTAACCCTTTGATCGCCCCCTAGTGTTAACCACTTCAGTGCCAGTGACATTTTTACAGTAATCAATGCATTTTTATAGCACTGATCGCTGTATAAATGCCAATGGTCCCAAAAATGTGTCAAAATTGTCCGATGTGTCTGCCATAATGTCCCAGTCACTATAAAAATCGCAGATCACTGCCAATACTAGTAAAAAAAAATAATATAAATGCTATAAATCTATCCCCTATTTTGTAGACGCTATAACTTTTGCGCAAACTAATCAATATATGCTTATTGTGATTTTTATTACCAAAAATATGTAGAAGAATACATATCACCCTAAACTGAGAAAATTGCTTTTTAAAAAGAAAATGGGGATATTTATTATAGCAAAAAGTACAAACTATTGTGTTTTTTTCAAAATTGTCACTCTTTTTTTGTTTATAGCGGAAAAAATAAAAACCACAGAGATGATCAAATAGCCCCAAATAAAGCTCTATTTGTGGGAAAAAAAGGACGTCAATTTTGTTTGGGTACAACATTGCACGACCACGCAATTGTCAGTTAAAGCGACGCAGTGCCGAATCACAAAAAATGGCCCGGTCATTCAGCAGCCAAATCTTCCGGGGCTGAAGTGGTTAAGGTTATATTCGTGGACACAGAGGGGTTTCTCCACAACACCAGTCGCCGTAGGAATTTGGACAGTCGTGTCTGCATGAAGGGAGGTAAGAACGAAAACATTCTTATTGTCCCTCCACTTCACTGCGAGCAAATTATTACATCTCAAGCAGGCTCTCTCCCCCAGCCTAAGACGGGAATCTACAAAACGCTGGGGTAAGTGATCAAACAAGTGACTAAAAAGTGGCACGCTCGTGTAATAATTTTCCACATACAAGTGGTACCCCTTTACGAATAAGGGTGACACCAAGTCCCACACTATCTTGCCAGCGCTTCCTATGTAATCTGGACAGTTCTCCGGCTCTACGTGACTATCTCTTCCCTCGTAAACCATAAAACTACATGTATAGCCTGTGGCCCTGTCACAGAGATTATACATCTTGACCCCGTATTTGGCACGCTTGCTGGGAAGGTACTGTTTGATGGACAAGCAGCCAGAAAACTTAATCAGGGACTCATCAACGCAGACAACTTGATTGGGAGTAAACAAGGCTGCAAAACGTTGGTTGAAGTGGTTTATGAGGGGCCGAATTTTGTAGAGCCGATCGTATTCAGGGCCTCCATGAGGACGACGGAGTTCATTGTTGTTGAAGTGCATGACCAGCAAGATCTGCTTGTATCGTGCCCTGGTCATGGAAGCAGAGAACACGGGCATATGGTGAATTGGGTCAGTAGACCAATATGAGGGCAACTCACTCTTTTTAGTTACGCCCATGAGGAGGAATAGGCCCAGAAAGAGCTTAAATTCGGAGACTATAATAGGTTTCCATTCTCTGGCAAGGGTCAGCTGGGGATTAGCGGTGATAAATTGACCAGCATACAAATTGCTTTGGTCCACAATAGATCTATAGAGATCTTTGGTGAAAAACAGCGAATAAAAATCAAGTGACGTAAAATCAACTGTTTCCACCTGAATGCCGGGTTGGCCAGTGAATGGGGGAAGTACGGGTGCTGCAGAAGTGGTGGGTACCCAATTAGGATTGCAGCAGGAAGGGCACTATGGGCACGACGGGGCTGTCTTTGTCTTCTTCTTGGTGGCAGCAGGACACTACTTGTGCTTGCCACCTCGCCAGCTTAAACTGCACTTATGGGACTTGCCATGTCACCACGTGATACTGCAGTGATGGATGTACAACCAAGGTGTACTAGGCCGCTGGTGCTTGCCAGTGCACCAGAAGGACGAGCGACACTAGTATTTCTCTGCTCCATACGAGGGAGCTGCGGTTCTTGCACCTCAACGACAGAAGAAGAAGATTGGGGTCTGGTACGCCTGACCTTAGCAGGGACCACAACTCCGTCGTCAGAGATATCTGTCATGGAGCCGCTGTCCTCTACAGGATGGTATTCTGAGCCTGAATCTGACAGATGAGTGACTTCCTCTTCACTATCTGTCATGCTCAGAAACATGTAGGCCTCTTCACTAGTGTACCTTCGATTTGACATTTTGGTCTCTAAATTTACTGCTACACTAGTGAGACTCACAGGAAAAAGACTATCAGCGACTGATTCAAGCGCTACCAAAAAAACTGTTAGCGATCGCAGGGATCAGGCCTGACGCTGCAGTTATGTGTGTTTAGTGTTTTGTAAGTGACAGTGATCAATTGATACTGCACTTGGGTGGGCTGGGCTAAACGCAGGTGCTAGCAGGTATCTGGGCTGATCCCGCTAACACTGCGTTTTTGGGAACGCTAAACTGCTGGGGACACTAGTATAGATCTGATCAGATCAGATATTGATCCGTTCAGATACTATACCACTAAGGGAGGTGTACAGTGCGTGTCTGGGTGTTAGCGGTACTGGCGCTAATCTGACGCTGCCTGGGGTGACGCAGACCCTATCTGACGCTAAAACCTAACTTTGATCACCGTTCGCCGTTAAACCTTTATTGGGTAAAAAAAATAACTAGCTAAACTGCCTCACTCGTGACACTTTTACAGTGATCACAGGTGACAGGGGGTAATGAAGGGGTTAAACCTTTATTGGTGGAGGGTTAGAGGGGTCCCTAGACCTATCTGAGCCTAAGACTAATTACCCTAACACTGATTGGTGTCATTAATGACACCAGTACAGCAATCAAAAAGAAATCTGAATGCTGTACTGGGTGACACAGTGACAGGGGGTGAAGGGGTTAACTGGGGGGTGATCGTGGGGGAATTGTGTGCCTACGTGACCTGGTGTCAGTGTAGTGTTGTGCAACTCACTCTGAGATGTCTTCTCTCCTCTCGGTCTGGAACGGGAAAAGGCCGACACGAGGAGAGATGACATCACTTCCCCTGTCAGTGTTTACAGTTACACAGACAGGGGAAGGATCTCATTCGCCAGGACCGATCACCAGGTCCAGGCCAGATTTCATTGGCCTGGGCCTGGGAATTGATCGGTTCCTGATCGAATCCGATCGTTGCAGCCGGCGCGCCCCCCCCCCCCGCCGGCCGCGCGCCCGACATAACATGATGGCGATTCACCTGCCCGTGCCATTCTGCCGCAGTATAACTGTGGTGGCTGGTCGGCAAGCGGTTAAGCTGGTATTCTGTTTCAGGTCTAAAATTCTGAAGATTGTCGTCCCTTGTCTGGCTGTAGTGCTCATTTTGGTGATCTGCGCTTTTCTTCTTTACGTCAACGTAAGGAGAAAATGATTCTAATCTCTTGTCGGTCATTTTCTTCCAAAGTTTAATTTTCCTATAGGGAGTGAGAGATCCCCTTCTCTGTGCCCTGGGTAAGGTAATGACCATTTCATCCCAGCTAAGAGATGATTTATGATTGGTTAATCAGGTTATTGTACATCATTGACATACCGGCATATCCAATAGGACAAGCAATTGGCTTGTTATAAAGGCGGAGCTCTGCTTTAACCACTTTACGCAAATCGCCGTACGTCGGTACTTTGATGCTAAATACCGTTGTTATGGCAGGAGCTAGCTGCCATAACCCCGGTATTTTCAGGAACGGCGCGCGTTTCTCTTTAAGAAAAAAAAGTGGTCTTTGCGGCGGATTCACTGTAAGATCACTGTTATCGGTGGCGGGAGAGCCCCCCCCGGCCACGCTGCAGTCGTCTCCTCCCGCCACGCTGCAGTCGTCTCTGCCGCTTACCAGAGCCAACTGTAGCAGCGGAGACTTTTGCGTCCACTCCCCTCACTGCCTGGATGCCAAGTGAGGGGAAGATGGCCCCCACAGTTAGAATCACTCCCTAGGACACACTTATCCCCTTGATCGCCAACTAGTGTTAACCCCTTCCCTGCCAGTGACATTTATACAGTAATCAGTGTATATTCATAACACTGATCTCTGTATAAATGTCACTGGTCCCAAAATAGTGTCAAAGGTGTCCGATGTGTCCGCCACAATGTCGCACTCCCGATAAAAATCGCAGATTGCCTCCATTACTATTAAAAAAAAATAATAAAAATGCCATAAATCAATAACCTATTTTGTAGGCGCTATAACTTTTGCACAATTCAATCAATATACGCTTATTGCAATTTTTTTTTTACCAAAAATATGTAGAAGAATACATATCGGCCTAAACTGGGGAAAATTTTTATATATTTTTTTAAAATTTAATTTAAAATTATTATAGCAAAAAGTAAAAAATATTGTGGTTTTTTTTTCAAAATTGTCACTCTTTTTTTGTTTATAGGGGGTATTTGTACTGTCCTGGCATGTTAGGGCCTCAAGAAATGAGATAAGCCGTCAGTTCATCAGAATTAATACATTTTCAAATATATACTATATACCATAGTTTGTAGATGCTATAACGTTCACACAAACCAATCAATGTACACTTATTGGGATTTATTTAATCAATGTAGCACCCTCTAGCATGGCTAGAGTGCTAGTGGTTTTGTGTTAGTGTTGGTAAATTTTCAGGCTTGCTGGCAGCCAAGCCTGTGTGTTTTTCTGGGTCAGGGTTTGAGTAACGCAGGTAGGCTGGGTGACTCCTCAGCAGCTTCTCTGGTGACTTCCCCTGCTATCTGGAAACTTGGAGAAGATTCCAGAAGCTGTTGGGAGGAGTCCAGAATGAGCTAGCTGGAGTCTTCTAAACTCCCTGACCAATCCCCAACAGAAGGGTTGGCAGGGAGCAGGCCCCCTCAAATACTCAGGGTCAACCCAGTTGGGGCAGTGTGGAGTATGGGTGGAAATTGGAGATGGAGTGTTAGGCCATTGAGCGTAGCTCCCCAGTCTGGGGGGGGTGAACTCAAGCCTGGTCTCTGGTGGCGAAGGGATCCCTTCGCATGACACACGGAGGGATCCTGAACAGGAGGCACAGGAGCAAGGAGAGGACAGCAGGAGGACATTGCCGGGGAATTCTATAGGGAGGAGGATAGCCAGGAGGGCTGGTGATTGTTACAGTCAGAGCCATGCCCGAAGGGACTGGGTGCAAGCAGTCTGGGATGGATGCAGAATCAGTCTGGGAGGACTGCGGAGAAGTAGCCAGAAGGGCTAGTGAAAGGGGCAGCTGCAGCCACAGGACTAGGACAGCTAACAGCAAAGACCTAAATTTTTGCTACACCAAAAAGGGGCCCTTGGTCCCTGTGACGGAACGTCCCACACTCCGCTTGAGTGTTTCCGTCAGTATACCGCTTCCTAAGTTCTGGAACACGAGTCCAATGGATCTGGCTATAGGAACCCCCAAGAACTAGACAACACCAGTCTTGGAGTACATCAGGACTAACTCTTTATTTGAGATCTCACACAAATTTATACACCAGGATGACTCAAAGCTAACCTAATTAACATGAGCTAATTTACTACAAAATGTACCCAGACCAGATGACTCAGAGACATGACCTGTAGGACAGACTTGTGGGCACCGAGCTTCACACAGTAGTATAAACACAATAGCTGGAGCTAATTACAATTAACAATACAAACAACAATCTCCCCCCCCTCCTCAGCCTAGTCATCAACAGTTCGTCTCCTAGCCAGTCCTGGAGGCTAATGTGATCAGCTCACTCAATTAACAGGTTAAGTTCAGAATCAACCAAACCAATAATAGTCTCTACATACATCCTGGGAAATATTGTGGACAAATATTACTGTCCCATTTTAAGTAGTCCAAGATATATTTTCTCACTCACCCTGTGCTAGGATAGCACAGGGTGACTTAGATATAAGATGTATATGGGGAGCTGAAACAAGGACATCCCCTACTTTCCAAGGGATTCTGAGTTCCACGGGCCCTCCCGTCACAGTCCCTGCCTGCAAAGGGCAATTGCTTTGGATTTGACTGAAGTCAGTGTCAGATCCTCCCATCAGTGCTAACTGGTCCTGGGAGTTGTAGTTCTACAAGCAAGTCTGTGCTGGAGGTAGAAGAGGAGTGTGTATATACCGGATGTATATAGTTTGTGTCCCTGAAGAGTTTCTACTGTTCAAATGGGCATCCCATAATAACTCTTTCCCCCATCCAAGTTCAATCCCCTTAAATAATATAATAATATATGTTTATTATTTAGTTCCCTTTTCTTTTATGGGTTGAAATTATTTAATATATTTGTTGCCTTGATCGCCTCCGTGATTACTCCTCCCCCACATGTGTGAAAGGTTTTTGCAGGACCACAGCTGATCCCTATCTAGATTAGATACAATTGGTCAGGTGACCACCATGTATCATTTTGTTGTGTATAAAAGACAGATTGCAATTGGTAGTTGGTATTTTTCTTTGTTTTTTCATTCAGAATTCACATATTTGTACAGGTCAATATCACTATTTCCCCTGAAGAAGCCAATGTTTGGCGAAACATGTAGGGATTCATTGCCTGTAACCTATATTGGCCTGTTAAACATCTTGGCCTGTGTTATATGCATATTTCCCTGTTTTTGGAATTGTTCACGCACCTATGTATGTATTTCGTGGTTTAATATTTTTTATCAAATAAAATAAAATTATAAAAACTATTTGATGTATTCTTTGTAACGCATATACTTCTTGGCACCGTTATAATCCACTTTCCCTATCCCTTCCTAATTTTCTAAACAATATTTGGGATGAGGTGCCTTACATTTTGAGGACTTCCCAGCCATACTCCATTTTTTCCTATGATTAAGCTCCATTAACTGTGCGAAACGCGTCAGCTATCAGCTGGACCTGTGTCTCTGATTGATGTATGGATCAAGCTTCATTCAGTAAAGGCATTATTTTGGAGTGCGGCCATCCTTTTTCCATTTTCTACCGGGGTACAGTGTTGCCAGTTAAAGTAGAAAAGTGCTGAATAGTAAAAAATGCCCTGGTCATAAAGGGGGTAAAACATTCCGGAGGTCAAGTGGTTAAGGTGTGAAAATCTCAGTGCTGAATACTGATGAGAGTATTAATGTGCTTTCCAGAGGAGTAACATTCTTGGTAGATATATAGAAAAAGTACCTTGAAAAAGTATTCACACCCCTTGACATTTTCCACATTTTGTCATGTTACAACCAAAAATATAAATATATTTTATTGGGATTTTATGTGATAGACCAACACAAAGTGGCACATAATTGTGAAGTGGAAGGAAAATGATAAATGGTTTTCAACATTTTTTACAAATAAATATGTGAAAAGTGTGGGGGGCTTTTGTATTCAGCCCCCTTTACTCTGATACCCCTAACTAAAATCTTGTAGAACCAATTGCCTTCAGAAGTCAACTAATTAATAAATAGAGTCCACCTGTGTGCAATTTAATCTCAGTATACATACAGCTGTTCTGTGAAGCCCTTAGAGGTTTGTTAGAGAACCTCAGTGAACAAACAGCATCATGAAGGCCAAGGAACACATCAGACAGGTCAGTAGGGATAAGCTTCGAGTTCGAGTCGAACTCACGTTCGACTTGAACATCGGCTGTTTGAAAGTTCGCCAAACAGCGAACAATTTGGGGTGTTCGCGGCAAATTCGAAAGCCGTGGAACACCCTTTAAAAGTCTATGGGAGAAATCAAAAGTGCTAATTTTAAAGGCTTATATGCAAGGTATTGTCATAAAAAGTGTTTGGGGACCTGGGTCCTGCCCCAGGGGACATGGATCAATGCAAAAAAAGTTTTAAAAACGGACGTTTTTTCGGGAGCAGTGATTTTAATAATGCTTAAAGTGAAACAAAAAAAAATGTAATATTCCTTTAAATTTCGTACCTGGGGGGTGTCTATAGTATGCCTGTAAAGGGGTGCATGGTTCTCGTGTTTAGAACAGTCTGACAGCAAAATGACATTTCAAAGGAAAAAAGTCATTTAAAACTACTCGCGGCTATTGCATTGCCGGTCCGACAATACACATAAAATTTCATTGATAAAAACGGCATGAGATTTCCCCACAGGGGAACCCCGAACCAAAATTTAAAAAAAAATGGCGTGGGGTCCCCCTAAATTCCATACCAGGCCCTTCAGGTCTGGTATGGATATTAAGGGGAACCCCGCGCCAAAATTTAGAAAAAAAAAAGGTGTGGGGGTTCCCTTCAAAATCCATACCAGACCTGAAGTCTGGTATGGGTTTTAAGGGGAACCCCACGCCAAAAATAAAAAAAAATGGTTTGGGGTCCCCCCAAAAATTCATACCAGACCCTTATCCGAGCACGCAACCTGGCAGGCCACAGGAAAAGAGGGGGGATGAGAGAGCGGCCCCCCTCCTGAACCGTACCAGGCCACATGCCCTCAACATTGGGAGGGTGCTTTGGGGTCCCCCCCAAAACACCTTGTCCACATGTTGATGAGGACAAGGGCCTCATCCCCACAACCCTTGCCCGGTGGTTGTGGGGGTCTGCGGGCAGGGGGCTTATGGGAATCTGGAAGCCTCCTTTAACAAGGGGACCCCCAGAACCCGGCCCTCCCCTGTGTGAAATGGTAAGGGTTTTGTACCCCTACCATTTCACAAAAAAAGTGTCAAAAATGTTAAAAATGACAAGAGACAGTTTTTGACAATTCCTTCATTTAAATGCTTCTTCTTTACATCTTCTTTCTTTTATCTTCTTTCTTCTTTCTTCCTTTGGTTTCTTCCTCCATCTTATTCTTCTTCTTCCTAAGATCCTCTGCTTCTTGCTCTGGTGTTCCCACCCGGCATCTTCCTCCGTGGCGTCTTCTTCCCTTCTTCGTTCTCCGGCCGCTCCGCATCCATGATGGGAGGCTCCCGCTGTGTGACGCTTCACGTCTTCTGACGATTCTTAAATAACAGAGGGCGGGGCCACCCAGTGACCCCGCCCCCCTCTGACGCACAGGGACTTCCCCGGGGTTTTCCCCATGACGTCAGAGGGGGCGGACAGGGAAGTCCCTGTGCGTCAGAAGGAGGCGGGTAACCGGGTGGCCCCGCCCTCTGTTATTTAAGAACTGTCAGAAAACGAGAAGTGTCACACAGCGGGAGCCTCCCATCATGGATGCGGAGCGGCCCGAGAATGAAGAAGGGAAAAAGACGCTGCGGAGGAAGATGCCGGAAGAGAACACCGGAGCAAGAAGCAGAGGATCAGAGGGAGAAGAAGAAGAAGAAGATGGAGGATGAAACCGAAGGAAGATAGAAGATAGAAGATAGAAGAAAGAAGATGGAAAGAAGAAGCATTTAAATAAAGGAATTGTCAAAAACGGTCTCTTGTCATTTTTAAAATTTTTGACACTTTTTTTGTGAAATGGTAGGGGTACCCCCTTACCATTTCACACAGGGGGGGCGGGATCTGGGGGTCCCCTTGTTCAAGGGGGCTTCCAGATTCCAATACGCCCCCGCCTGCAGACCCCCACAACCACCAGGCAAGGGTTGTGGGGATGAGGCCCTTGTCCTCATCAACATGGGGAGAAGGTGCTTTGGGGGGGACACCAAAGCACCCTCCCAATGTTGAGGGCATGTGGCCTGGTACGGTTCAGGAGGGGGGTGCTTTCTCATCCCCCCCTCTTTTCCTGTGGCCTGCCAGGTTGCATGCTCAAATAAGGGTCTGGTATGGATTTTTGGGGGGCCCCACGCCATTTTTTTTTTCAATTTTGGCGCGGGGTGCCCCTTAAAATCCATACCAGACCTGAAGGGTCTGGTATGGATTTTGAGGGGGACCCTCACGCCTTTTTTTTAAAAAAAATTGGCGCAGGGTACCCCTTAATATCCATACCAGATCTGAAGGGCCTGGTATGGAATTTAGGGGGACCCCCATGCCATTTTATTTTTAAATTTTGGTTCGGGGTTGTCCTGTGGGGAAATCCCATGCCGTTTTTATCAATGAACTTTTATGTGTATTGTCGGACCGGCAATTCATTATAGCCACGAGTAGTTTTAAATTACTTTTTTTCCTTTGAAATATCATTTTGCTGTCAGACTGTTCTAAACACCGGAAACATGCGCCCCTTTACAGGCATACTATAGACACCCCCCAGGTACGAAATTTAAAGGAATATAACACTTTTATTGTTTCACTTTAAGCATTATTAAAATCACTGCTCTCGAAAAAACAGCAGTTTTTAAAACTTTTTTTGCATTGATCCATGTCCCCTGGGGCAGGACCCAGGTCCCCAAACACTTTTTATGACAATAACTTGCATATAAGCCTTTAAAATTAGCACTTTTGATTATTCATGTTCGAGTCCCATAGACTTTAACGGTGTTCGCGTGTTCGAACAAATATTTTGCCTGTTCGCATGTTCTGGTGCGAACTGAACAGGGGGGTGTTCGGCTCATCCCTGCAGGTCAGGGATAAAGTTGTGGAGAAGTATAAAGCAGGGTTAGGTTATAAGAATCTCCCAGGCTTTGAACATCTCACAGAGCACTGTTCAATCCATCATCAGAAAATGGAAAGAGTATGGCACAACTGCAAACCTACCAAGACATGGCCGTTCACCTAAACTGACAGGCCGGGCAAGGAGAGCATTCATCAGAGAAGTAGCCAAGAGGTCCATGGTAACTCTGGAGGAGCTGCAGAGATCCACAGCTCAGGTGGGAGAATCTGTCCACAGGACAACTATTAGTCGTGCTCTCCACAAATCTGACCTTTATGGAAGAGTGGCAAGAAGAAAGCCATTGGTGAAAGAAAGCCATAAGAAGTCCAGGTTGCAGTTTCTGAGAAGCCATGTGGGGGACTAGCAAATATATGGAAGAAGGTGTTCTGGTCAGATGAGACCAAAATTGAACTTTTTGAACTAAAAGTAAAACACTATGGGGTAGATTTACTAAAACTGGTGCACTCAGAATATGGTGCAGCTGTGCATGGTAGCCAATCAGCTTATAACCTCAGTTTGTTCAATTAAGCTTTGGCAATAAAACCTGGAAGCTGATTGGTTTCTATTCAGAGTTGCTCCATCTTTAGTAAATAACCCCCAATGTGTGGCGGAAAACTAACACTGCACATCACCCTGAACACAACATCCCTACTGTGAAACATGGTGGTGGCAGCATCATGTTGTGGGGATGCTTTTCTTCAGCAGGGACAGGGAAGCTGGTCACAGTTGATGGGAAGATGGATGGAGACAAATACAGGGCAATCTTAGAAAAAAACCTCTTATGCCGCGTACACACGGTCGGACTTTCTGGAAAGCTAGGTCCGACGTACTTGCCGCCAGACTCCCGATGGACTTCCGCCGGACTTTCAGAATGAACGGACTTCCCCACACACGGACAAGTCCGTTCATTTTGAACGTGACTCGGGTACGATGGGACTAGAAAAGGAAGTCAATCTCGCCGTTTTTATCGGCAAGATTGAAACCTTGCGAGCCCCGTCGCAGGTATCCCAGGCCCTTAGGTCTGGTATGGAAATTTAAGGGGAACCCCCTACGCCGAAAAACCAGCGTGGGGGTCCCCCCAAAATCCATACCAGACCCCGATCCGAGCACGCAGCCCGGCCGGTCAGGAAAGGGGGTGGGGACGAGCGAGCGCCCCGCCCTGAACCGTACCAGGCCGCATGCCCTCAACATGGGGGGGTGCTTTGGGGGAGGGGGCGCTCTGCGGTGCCCCCCCACCACAAAGCACCTTGTCCCCATGTTGATGAGGACAAGGGCCTCTTCCCGACAACCCTGGCCGTTGGTTATCGGGGTCTGCGGGCCGGGGGCTTATCGGAATCCGGGAGCCTCCTATAATAAGAGGGCCCCCAGATCCCGGCCCCCCACCCTATGTGAATGAGTATGGGGCACATGGTACCCCTACCCATTCACCTAGGGAAAAAGTGTAAATAATAAAACACAACACAGGTTTTTAAAATATTTTATTAAACAGCTCTGGGGGGGGGGATCTTCCTACGGCTTCGGGGGTCCCTCCGGTTCCTCTTCTCCCGGCGTCCGGTTGGTTCTTCGGCCGGCCCCTCCGCTGTCTTCAGGTAGCTCTATTGCCAGCGGAGGTCCAGACTTCTTGTCTTCTCTTCTCCAGATGTTGACACGACGCTCTCTCCGGCCTCTTCTCCCGGTGCTCCAGTTCTTCGGCCGACCCCCTCGGCTGTCTTCAGGTAGCTCTCTTGCCAGCAGAGGTCCGGACTTCTGGGCTTCTTGTCTTCTCTTCTCTTCCCCAGATGTTGACACAACGCTCTCTCCGGCTGGACTGGTCTCTGAGGGCTCCGTTGTGACTTATATAGGCGGAGACCCCGCCCCCATATGATGTCACAGTCCCTGGGCATGCTGGGACTGTGACGTTTTAGGTGGCGTGGTAATAAAATATTTTAAAAACCTGTGTTGTGTTTTATTATTTACACTTTTTCCCTAGGTGAATGGGTAGGGGTACCATGTGCCCCATACTCATTCACATAGGGTGGGGGGGCCGGGATCTGGGGGCCCTCTTATTATAGGAGGCTCCCGGATTCCGATAAGCCCCCCGCCCACAGACCCCGACAACCAACGGCCAGGGTTGTCGGGAAGAGGCCCTTGTCCTCATCAACATGGGGACAAGGTGCTTTGTGGTGGGGGGGCACCGCAGAGCGCCCCCTCCCCCAAAGCACCCCCACATGTTGAGGGCATGCGGCCTGGTACGGTTCAGGGGGGGGCGCTCACTCGTCCCCACCCCCTTTCCTGACCGGCCGGGCTGCGTGCTTGGATCGGGGTCTGGTATGGATTTTGGGGGGACCCCCACGCCGTTTTTTCGGCGTAGGGGGTTCCCCTTAAAGTTCCATACCAGACCTAAGGGCTTGGGATGCCCCCCGCGCTCGCCACAATAGGAACATTTGTTTTTCCTATTGCAGCGAGCGCGAGATACAGTAACCTGCTCCTCCGTCGCATCTGGTCCGTCGGACCAGCATACAGACGAGCGGGCTTTTCGTCAGGAACTGAGTCCGGCGGAGTTACGACGTAAGATTTGAAGCAAGTTTCAAATCTAAAGTACATCGGATTTCCGACCGAAACGGTCCGTCGGAAGTCCGATGGAGACCACACACGGTCGGATTGTCCGCCGGATTTGGTCCGGCGGCGTCCGTCGGACTTTTGCAGGTGAAAAGTCCGACCGTGTGTACGCGGCATTAGTGTTTTCAAGGCACTGTACTTTGGGTAAAGTATTTAAAGTAGCACAGTGCTGAATAGCAAAAAAATGCCCTTGTCATGAAGGGGGTAAAACATTCTGAAGGTCAAGTGATTAAGGTGTAAAGAGCTCAGTGCTGAATACTAATGAGAGTATAAATGTGCTTTCTAGAGGAGTAACATTCTTGGAGAAATACATAGGATGAATGGTTCCTGATAAAGTTATATTCAAACCTCCCTTCCCCTGTCCCATCATGATCTGGATGACCATAATCCACATCTCTGGAGATCCTTCACAGCGTGTATGGAGGTTCTACATACAAGAATATGACACAGAGCAGTCTGGAGAGGACGAGTACATGGGGAGAGACATAGGACATACCTGTACAAACATCTTTGAAACAAGAGATACAATGTAACAATTCTAGAGAATGCTTCAGTGAAATAGCAAATAAATGTAACCACTGGAATTGTTACATTGTATCTCTTGCTATAGATGCACTTCCTATGCTACTCAGCTCCATCTAGTGGCCATATTGTGGTATTTGACTACTGTCTGCATTATGGCCATTAGATGGAGCTGAGAAGCATTGGAAATACATATAACTTTTAAGAAGAGATAAAATGTACCAATTTTAGAGAACACTAGTGGGAATTAGCAAATAAAAGTAACCCTTGGAATTGTTACATTGTATCGTTTGTTACACAGATGCATTTCCTATGCCCCCAAGCTCCATCTAGTGGCCATAATGTGGTATATTACTACTGCCCATAATAAGAGAACAATTGTTCAGCAAAGAAAACATTTCTTACAAATACAACATGAATGTGAATGCAGATTTGCTGGATGAACAGCTATCACATTTTTTTTTCAAATAGAGCCCTGCTTTGAATTCCTAATGTAACATGTGCCTATAATTATCATTAGACTGCTACCAGATCTCCTAGAGGAAGATCTGTACATTCTATAGACCTTCAGGTCACTCTCCTGGTATTGGCAGTACACCGATGTCCATGGGGTTTATGGAACTTCCCCTCTTCTGTTGGGTGTTATGATGGGGGAAGTTAAAGCTGTTTAGTAGAAATGTCTGATAGCATCTTAGCACCTCATCTTAAAATATTAGGCAATGTTCCTTCCTGTACCACTTCCTATTTTTCACCAGACCACTTGCTCCTCTCTCATGCAATCACAGTAGTGTGGGAGTAGACTGAGCCGTGTTCCTCCGTCCCTTCTCTGCCAGACGGACCTCCTGGAGGAGAATTATGATGATCTTCTATTTCTGGGTCCTTGTTGTGAGTGTGATAGGTAAGTCTCCAACTTTATAACTTAAAGAGAACCTGATATAGAATTATGTAAACTTCCATTGCTGACTTATATGGTTGAAGCGGTTGCTTGTAGTCTGGAAATGTTAATTAGAACTACGTAGACATTTGCAAAGAAAAAAGGAAGGAAAATGAGGTGGATCACCGACCAGAGTAGAAAACTCAACAAAAGATGAAGATAAGTCAGAGAACCCACAATAGTCACAAAGAGATGGAAAGATAAGCCGAACATTTCTGATGGAGATCATTTCTTTTTGCATTTACTGATAAGGTAAATTAGTCTTACAGTGTTATGCCCTGTACACACGGTCGGATTTTCCGACGGAAAATGTGCGATCGGGGCTTGTTGTCGGAAATTCCGACCGTGTGTGGGCTCCATCTGACTTTTTTCATCGGAATTTCCGACACACAAAGTTTAAGAGCAGGCTATAAAATTTTCCGACAACAAAACCCGATTGCGTCAATTCCGACCGTGTGGGGACAATTCCGACGCACAAAGTGCTATGCATGCTCAGAAGAAATTCCGAGACGGAACTGCTCGGTCTGCTAAACTTAGCGTTCGGAATGGATATAGCACTTTCGTCTGGCTGCAATGTTTTAAATTGTTTAATGCAGTGCACTCTCCTCTTCTTTATAATGCTAGAAGAATGAAGTTGTTTTGCTGCTCATATTCACACAAAGTTCTCACAAACTTCTTTCTTTATTATTTATCGTGATTTCATCAATATTTTTCTATTTGTCACATATGACTAAAAAATTTAAAATGTGTAATTTTGGGTTTTGTAATTTTTTTTTTTTTTGGTTTTGTATTTTTTTAAAGCCTGATCTCGTTTTTTTTTTTTTTTTTTTGGTTAATTTTTTTTACTCCAGAATAGTTTTGATGTGTTTTGTGTGTCAAGTTACCACAACACCATTATTATCTTGTATTATTTATTAATCTCAAGGAGATTGTTTGGTGTTGGTGTCTCTTGTTAATTTCACATTGTATTTTTGAAATGTACCTGCCTCCTCACAAACAAACTGTCCCTTTTGAATGAAAACACACATAGGCAAGTATAATTGAAACAAAAATTCCTTTATTAAGGGGTCCTAACCAAGCAAAGAGGGAGGCAACACTGGATAAAATTGGCGAAGCCTTTGGCCCCCAGGGCAGACATCAATTATTTTACTGAAAAATTGGTGGCCTGAGGAGTTCATATCTAAGGGAGTACAATCTGGTCCAGAAGTCCAAGAGATCATGAACAGCAGCAGATGACATTTATGTCCCCAGGCTGTGGTCATACAAGAGCCTGCATCTTTTTCCAGACCAGACTGAACCTAGGTCATCACTCTCTGGTCTTCCTTACACGCTTCCTTCCCGGCTGTGGCTCTGGTGTTGGAGGTGTGGCAGGAGGAGGAGGAGGACCTGGAGGAGGAGGAGGATGAGTAGGACCTGGAGGAGGAGGAAGAGGACCATGGATGAGCTCACAAATGTGGCTTTGACATGTGAGTTGGCCTCTCAACCCCTTATTTAGAGCTTCTAAAATGAGAAACTCACATAAGAGGCGTTGGCCCAGCTCCATTTGCAGCATTTTGCATGCTGTAAGGTCAGCAAAATCTTCTTCCACACTGTGGGGGGTTCTGAGGGCCTCAGTAGCCTTCCAAAATAGGCCGGTTGCTGCCTCCTCCAGGTTACTCCTCTTCCTGCCACTTTTTCTTTGAAGGCAGATGGGAGGGACGTGGGTATCGGGCAGCCTACTTGGCCCGGCCACCTCCTGTCTGAGACTTTCCTGTGCATGAAAAAGGGACATCGTTTTAGTTTTTGGTTCATCAATCACAATCAGAAATTTGTACTCCGAAATAACATAGATTTAACATCATTAATTTGACAACCAGAAATATTTAGAAGAATGCTATACCTGGCTCAAGCTGGGCTCCTCCACATGTTGCTGCCTGGAAGGCCCAGGTTGGGCATCTGAAGCCTCAGCTGGGGGGGAAGGAAGCGTGGAAGGAAGACTGGAGAGTGCTGGCCTGGGTTCAGTCTGACCTGCCAGAAAATGCAGCCTGTCATAGTACCAGAGCCTGGGGAGATAAATGTCATCTGCAGCTCCTGATCTCAGGGAATCCTGGACCTTCTTGCGCTACCTTAGATAAGTGCCCCTCATGCCACCAATTAGGATCTTCAAATAGGTGGTGATGTCTGCCGTGGGGATCACCGGCTTCACAAATTGCAGCAAATTATCCAGCGCTGCCTTCCTCTTTGTTTGGTTCTTATAATCGGGGTGGTTTACCTGCCACAGACAGGGCAGCTCCCTGAACAGATCAATGAATATGGGGATAAAGTCCTGATCCTTCAATATATCCATTTTCTCTGCAAGACACAACACAAGACAAACCCTAATGTCAGGCGAAAGTCTCCTAATCTTGTCCCAATATAGGCCTCAATTTCTAAGCAGTATAGGCCCAAGTTTAAATGTTACCTTCGTTATCACGATCGGCGCTTCCGATACTCCTTCCTCCGCTCACAGATCGTACGTACTACGCACGCGTGTTACGCTTTATATACACTGCGCATGCGTGAAACTCCACCCGCCCCTGAATTCTTTCTAGTCTATTCCCCGCCCCTTCTCGTTCAGCGCAGTGGGGGAAGAGCACATGGTGGAGACAGAGCAGGTGCGTGCTAATTACAGCAACGATTAGGAGGAGGAGGAGGAGGAAAGCCCGGAGCCAGAAACGTCCCAATCCCGGAGGAGACGATTTAAGGCCTCAAATATGTCCTTTGGGGAGATGTTGGAGATGGTCGACATCCTGCAGAGGGCCGACTATGATGGGAAGTATGGACCTTACCCCAACCCCAATGTCAGAAAGGCCAAGATCATGACTAAAGTTGTGAAGAGTCTGCAGAAGACATTTGGGGTACGGCGATCCAAGGATCAACTCCGGAAACGGTGGTCGGACCTCAAATTAAGGGAGCAATATCAGTATAGAAGGATCAGGAGAGTGCTGCAAAAAAGTAAGTAGTTGTCCTGTGTTCCTATTCGTTATTTTTAGAACGTTCGTGCTGCTCCATGTGCTTTTCTTTACTGTTGTAGTTGAAAATGGCAACTTTCATGTTCATGGGCACATTATTCATTCGTAGGAAACATTGTTCGATTGGCCAGATGCATTTCAATACATTTTTGCTAGCCTACTTCTCTTAAAATAAGTTTGTTGTCTAGAAGGGTTTGTAACTAGAATGAAATGCAAACTAGATTCTGTGTAAGAAGGAGGGCTGTTTACACATCTGGACGCTGGAGCACTAGTGTGGGACACCAGAACACCCTTTTTATTAGGGGCCCACACAGGTGCTCCAGTGTATACTATAAGGGTGTCTCCATCTGTGAAGCTTGTACAAAACAGGTAAGTATTCAAGCTACATAGGGGAGAAAAGACTTGGAGGACATCACTCATCAGAGGAGACAACAGACCCCCCACCTCAGGAAGAAGTGGAAATCCCCCAAAGCCAACCGGAGGAGGGAGACGTAATCGAAATAGTCACCCCAACAGGTGAGTGTCTGCAACCACAGGCTCAGGTAAGAGATGGATGCCTGCATATTTATAATACATGGTGTGTTTTTGTCTATATTTTTAGGTGATCGGGATGTTGTGGATAAAGGTCATTTCACCAGTGAAAGTGCCCAGATCCTGATCGGGGAGATCATGGGGTGCAATAGGGACTTGGAAAACATCAATGATGTTCAAAACAAAATGAAGAACCTCATTGATGTTTTAGGGAGAGTTTAAAACCCCTCGAAATCCCTTACTTAGTTGTGCTTTTTTTACAGAAAATATTTTTCTCATTTTTTGACATATTGCGAAAAGCCAAATTTTGAAGATGCACACAGTGTGTCAACATGTGCTATCTGCCATCAAGAGAGATCAATGTGTGCGTTTTGGGGGTGCAACCCCTTCCTCAATAATAAAGTAGCTGAGAGGAAGGGGTTGCACCCCCAAAACACGTCCCTTGATCCTCCATGATGGCAGCTAGCACATGTTGACATTTGGCAATTTGTGTGCATCTTCAAAATTTGGCTTTTCCAGGGGTGACTTCACCCCATCTGAACGCAATATCAAACACAGTTTATAAATACTCATGTCTGATATTGCCTTCAATTTCTAACAAAGTTGAACTTTGTAAGTTCCAGATTTGTATATTTCTTGTTGGTTTTAAACATGCCTGTTTTACCGTAAATGGACATTTCTACTTTTATTAATGTGACCAAAAAAATTGTTATACAACAAACATGTTGGTTTGTTTTAAAAACCTTTTATAAATGCACATGTGATTGTGCTTGTATTAAAAAGATTGATAATCAAGAAAGTGTGGATTCTTCTTTCAATGCTCCTAAACTTTTTGTGTGGTAAAATTGGTGTTTTCTGTGACAATGGGGGTTATTTCCTAAGGGCAAATCCACTTTGCACTACAAGTGCAGTCTCAGTGCAGTCTCAAGTGCACTTGTAGTGCAAAGTGTCTTTGCCTTTAGGAAATAACACCCAACAGTGCTTTCTAATGTTACACAATCACGCCATTTTCAGGACTCCCCAAATTTCAGTCAGGGTCAGCTAAAAGAAACACAAGCAGTAAATGTCAGCAAATATTTTAGTAGTTAAATTTTTTTTTTTTATTTAAAAAATCTCTCAGACATTGTCTGGCATATTGATGGCCCCCCACCCGCAAAGTATTCCATGTATCTTAGACAGACTTTGCGGGCACTCAGGGGGTGCAAGCCAGCTTCAAGCGCGTCAGGGTTGGTTCATTGAGATTAATTCCGGATTCAGGCCCAACTGAGCCAGCATAGTTCACAGAATTTCTCCTTAAAAAGTTGTGGAGAGCACAGCAAACCAGGATGATGTGATTCAGTTTATATTCTGCCATGTGTATGGGTGTAAGAAATAAGCGGAACCGGCTGGCCATTATTCCAAATGTGTTCTCCACCACTCTTCTGGCTCTGGCCAGCCGGTAATTTAAAACCCTCTGGTCCGGGGCGATGGTCCCCATAGGGAATGGCTGCATAAGATGGACCCCCAGCGCAAACGCTTCATCCACAACGAAGACGAATCCTTCACATGCAGGAACTCGTAAGTAGCCGACACCACTGCCAACATCACAATACTATTGAACCCCTTGTAGTTGTAATAGTATGACCCCAAGTTTTGTGGTGGGACGATGTGGCAGTGTTTCCCATCAATTGCCCCTCCGCAGTTAGGAAAGTCCCACCACTGGGCAAAGTGGGAGGCCACAGTCTGCCATTCCTGTGGATTGGAAGGAAACTGTGGAGTCAAACAAGAAATAAAAATTATTCGTTTTGCACATAAACATGGAGAGCAGATAAGACACAAACATTCTTGGCCAACATCAGTATTACATTTATTTTAGGGAGTATTTAAAGACAAAAGGTCCACCTATCAGATCCCCCCCATGGGCCATTTTATAAATTTTATGGGAGGGAGGGAGATGTTTTGGACAGGTAACCCTCTCCACTTCATTGAGAGATGAATGCCTAAATAATGTGTATTACTTTGGCCAGCCCCTCCTTACTTACACTATTGGCAGCCCACTGGACAGGTAAGAAGTGTCATAATACAAAGAGATAAATACACACTGTACACATTTTAGCACATTTTTACATTCTGTTATTACCTATCAAGATACTAATAGGATACAGAAACTTAAAAAAGTACCATTTTAAAATATTCAGGTAGGCCCTTACACTATATGCTTTGGGGAATTCATCCATAAATCTGACCACAAAAGAGATGGGTATAGTGTGTATGGATTTGGCAAAGTCAGCAGATAGAGGATTAGTATCAGCTGAGTTAGCAGTTGGGGGGAGGAAGGGTTCCAAATGATTTTGAGACCTAAAAAAAAAATCTGGCACTCTGCCTGAATTTAAAGCACAAATCACAATTTAAAACATTTTAGGAGGTATTTAGGGTAAAGCACTACTATGGAGCTGACAAAATACATTGTTAAGTGACTACACTAGGTGAATATAGGGGCAGGAGACCATGCTGGGGAGGTAAGTGAAGGCAAATATGTATGAAGGGCAAAAAAAAAATTCTAAAAAATTACAGCATGCATGAGGACAAAGGGGACATTCACAGCATATTACAATCATGGTAATTAGGGAATGAGGAAAGAAATACAATATATTATCAAACATTATATACAATAAAATGTGATGTTAAAGGATAAATCTTACCTTCATATACTCCTTCTGCGGGACCTGAATGATGGCAGAACAGGTCTCTGGAATAATGATCCCCAGAGCCTGGGGGGAGATGCCTGTCGAGAACTTGAGGTCCTGCAGGCTTCTCCCCGTCGCCAAGTACCGCAGGGTGGCGACTAACCTCTGCTCCGGAGTGATGGCTTGCCTCATGCAGGTATCCTGCCTGCTGATATAGGGGGTTAGCAAAGTCAACAAACGGTGAAATACGGGGTCCATCATCCGGAGAGAGTTCCTGAAATCATCAGCATTATTCTCACGGATCTCACGGAGCAAAGGCATATGAGAAAACTGGTCATGCTGTAGCAACCAATTCTTGGTCCATGAACTTCTCCCCACCCTGTTCATGGACTGGGCTTGTGTCAAAGTAAGGACCCCAACACCAAGCCCCCACACAGCACGAAATCTACGATGAGTACGTACATGCAACATGGCTAGAAAACGGTCGGCTGCTCAGAACGCAGTAACAGAACGCACTGAAGAACAGCAAGGCCTGTGAAGAGCGACCTGAAAATCAGTAACGAACAAATAAGAACACAATGACAAAGTCAAGGGTAACTCGCTGCACGCACTGAAGACCAGATACAAACCCACAAGCGCAAACTGAACAGCAGAAAACGATCTGAAAACCACGAGTCTGAAAAAGCGCGAATCGTCTCTCACCAAACTTTTACTAACATGAGATTAGCAAAAGGAGCCCAAAGGGTGCAGCGCTTGGTTCTGAACTGCCCTTTTATAGTCTCATCGTACGTGGTGTACGTGACCGCGTTCTTGGCGTTCGGAAATTCCGACAACTTTGTGCGACCGTGTGTATGCAAAACAAGTTTGAGCCAACATCCGTCAGGAAAAAATCCATGGATTTTGTTGTCGGAATGTCCGATCAATGTCCGATCGTGTGTACAGGGCATTACTGTGATCCATGTCAGATCCAGTGAGAACCTCATATCACCCCAATTCCTGCACCATCACACCTCATATCACCCCAATTCCTGCACTTTCACCCCTCAGATCACCCCAATTCCTGCACCTTCACCCCTCAGATCACCCCAATTCCTGCACCTTCACACCTCAGATCACCCCAATTCCTGCACCTTCACACCTCATATCACCCCAATTCCTGCCCTTTTACCCCTCAGATCACCCCAATTCCTGCATCTTCACCCCTCAGATCACCCCAATTCCTGCACCTTCACACCTCATATCACCCCAATTCCTGCACCTTCCCTCTCAGATCACCCCAATTCCTGAATTTTCACACCTCAGATCCCCCCAATTTGTACATCTTCACCCCCCAGATCACCTCAATTCCTGAACCTTTATCTCATCAGATCACACAAATTCCTGCACCTTCACCCCATACCTCAGATCACCCCAATTTCTTCACATTCACATCTCAGATCACCCCAATTCCTGCACCTTCACCCTCAGATCACCCCAATTCCTGCACCTTCACATCTCAGATCAACCCCTATTGTTGAATCTTCACACCTCAGATCACCCTAATTCCTGTGCCTCTTTTCCTCAAATCACAATAGGGTCCTTGGGGGGCAGGGCCTGATGTAATTGTGTCATGTTGGTAAATTGATGGTGTTACGAGGGGCGTTCAAGTCAAACCCTTTGAGTTGATATAATAAAAGAACAAATTTCAAGTAGTGGAAATTGCATTAATTTTCGATATCCTCCCCTGCTACATTTACTGTATCCACTCATCCCAGCATTTAATGAATGCCTTGAAAGCATCTGCATCTAAAGATTTGTCAGTACGCCTGAACCATCCTAGGACAGCCTGCTTCACTTCATCATCAGTGCTAAAATTCTGACCTCCAAGGAACAATTTTATGAGTCCAAACAGGTGGAAATCACTCAGAGCGAGGTCCAGGCTGTAAGGTGAATATGGCAATACCTCCCAGCTGATTATCTGGAATTTGCACATAGTGCGGTGAGCAGTATGAGCTTGTAAGTTGACCTGGAGAAACAGGACCCCCTTAGTGATCAAATCAGGTCGTGTTTTCCGCAGATGCGTATGCACATCTCTCAGAACACGACAATAATATTCACTGTTGGTAGTGGCACCACGGAGTAGAAAATCCACTTAAATAACGTCACGTTTGTCCCAGAAAACACTTGCGATCACTTTACCTGCAGACGCAATTGTTCGACATTTCACGCTTCCACTGCTTTGATGCTCGTTTTAACTCGGGGGGGAACTGATATGCCCAGGTTTGGTCACATGTAATGATGAAATCCTGGCCCTCAACTCTTCTGTGCCAGTCAAAAGCGTAATACTATCTTGGTACACAGCGTGCGCTAACTTTTCGTGAATGATTGTGTTCACCGTTCCCACAGAAAGATTCATCTGTTGTGCAATTTCACAATTTTTTCAATCAATCTTGTGCATTGATTATCCAGGATCAGGCATTCCACGTGCTGAATGTTCACAGGAATGACTGCTGTGGGCTGTGAACCATCACGGCTGGGATGATCACTGGCAGACATACAGCCATCTTTGAAATGTTTACACCATTCCCATGGCTTTCTTTGGCTTAGCGTCTCATCATCGTACTGTGCTTGAAGTCTTCTGTAGATATCCGCAGATTTTACGCCTTCATTCACAAGAAACTTTATCACCACACACAAGGGGTGTATCTACCGTGAGGCAAACAAGACGTTGCTTTGGGTGGCATTTTTCAGTGGGGTGGAACAGGCTGGGGGATCCGTGACATTGGACTCGGAAGGGGGAAGCCTGAGGATGGAACTCTGTTTATTCCTACGGAACATTGGGCAGACGTGGGCAACCCTTGGGTGATCGCCCTCCTCGATGCACAGACACCACCCTGCCCCTCCTATTGCAGGGAATCCCGTAGGGGTGATGATCCAGTATGTCAGATCACCTGAGGCCAGGTAACAGATGCACTCCGTAGGAGTCAGAAGTGCACCGCAAGGTAGTGGACCCTGGGGCTGACTGCTGCGGATTGAACTCAGGGAGGTTCAGGAAGCAGGTCTACTGGAGCATCAACACAGATCCCACTGAGAGCTAGAGCATAGATTCCCCAGGGTGTGAAGTCTAAGAGCCAGCAGGTATTCACCAGAGCCTCTAGTGGTGGGGATGGATTGCGCTGCAATCTGGCTCCAGGTCGCAGCCCCCAGGGTCTCACAGCTCACGCTTACGGTAGACTACAGGAGAAAGAGGAAGGAAGCAGCAGGCTGGAACAACAAGGATAGTAAAGGGATAAGCCAAGGTGGGGGCGACTAGCAGACAAGGATAAACATAGAACACACCAAAGGTCAGGGTCATAAGCAGACAGGAATAGTCGAGAACAGGCCAAGATCAGTAAGTGGAATCAGATGTAAGAGAAACAGCAAGTAGCACATGGAAGCTAAACACAATGGTTGATCAGCGGGGCTGGCTTGCAGTGCACAGGTATTATAGAGTTCCCTGATAGGGGCTGGGGTGGAGCCATGCTTTGACTAGAGATTATTTAAGCAGCCAGGTGAGAGTGGCTGGCCTCTTAATCTGAACACATGGAGAGGTAAGCTGACAGACAAACACTACTGCATAACCATGACACAGTAAGAGTCCCTCATGGATGTCAGCAGAGCCAGGTGTAGCCCCGAAAGTGGTCTCCTCCCATGATGGTGACAGAGTTGTACGGTAGTCTTGTTGCTCCCTGTTACCTCCGTTACTCTCTGGGATAGGCTGTGGGTGGTGGTGGCTCTGCTGGTCTTCTTCTTGGGCAGGGCGTCTGACCTGTGGCTGGCAGTGGATTACCTGCAGAAGCACCGGCTCAGCTGCTTCTGGCCCACCTACTAGCTGGTGCTGCTGCCCTCCCCGCTCACCCAGAGCCCCAGCTTCAGCTGGGTGTTCACCGACCGCAGCCCATCTCCTCCCGGGGGGGCAACTGCGTCTGCTGCCGCCTCTGTGCCTGGATTCTGCAGGGCTCTGTCCACCTGCTGCACTGGGGGCATCTGAAGGCACATGGAGGATAGAGTGACTGACTAATGGTGGCTGAGGACACATGGAGGATGGAGAGACTGACTGAACATATATGAGGAGGGACTGAAGATACAATGACTCATGGAGGGACAGACTGACAGGGTCTGAAGACATGACACATGGGGGCTGGAAGGACTGACTGATGGGGTCTGAAGCCATGACACATGGAGGCTGGAAGGACTGACTGATGGGGTCTGAAGATATAATGACATATGGAGGATGGAGGGGACTGACTGATGGGGTCTGAAGATATAATCACACATGGAGGATGGAGGGACTGACTGATGGAGTCTGAAGATACAATGACACATGGAGGCTGGACGGATCAACAAATAGGGTCTGAAGATATGCCACATGGGAGGCTGGAGGGACTAACAACTAGGGTCTGAAGATATGCCATGTGGGAGGCTGGAGAGACTGACTAATGGGGTCTGAAGATACAATGACACATGGAGGCTGGAGGGAATGACTAATGGGGTCTGAAGATGCAATGACACATGGAGGATGGAGGGACTAAAAACTAGGGTCTGAAGATACAATGACACATGGAGGCTGGAGGGACTAACAACTAGGGTCTGAAGATATAGTTACATAGTTACATAGTAGGCGAGGTTGAAAAAAGACACAAGTCCATCAAGTCCAACCCATGTGTGTGATTATATGTCAGTATTACATTGTATATCCCTGTATGTTGCGGTCAATCAGGTGCTCATCTAATAGTTTCTTGAAATTATCGATGCTTCCCTCTGAGACCACCGCATCCTTGCCGCTCTTCTAGTAAAGAACCCTCTACGTAGTTTAAGGTTAAACCTCTTTTCTTCTAATTTTAATGAGTGGCCATGAGTCTTGTTAAACTCTCTTCTGCGAAAAAGTTTTATTCCTATTGTGGGGTCACCAGTACGGTATTAGTATATTGAAAACATATCCCCTCTCAAGCGTCTCTTCTTCAGAGAGAATAAGTTGAGTGCTTGCAACCTTTCCTTATAACTAATATCCTCCAGACCCTTTATTAGCTTTGTTGCCCTTCTTCATACTCGTTCCATTTCCAGTACATCCTTCCTTAGGACTGGTGCCCAGAACTGGACAGCATACTCCAGGTGCGGCCGGACCAGAGTCTTGTAGAACGGGAGAATTATCATTTTATCTCTGGAGTTGATCCCCCTTTTTAATGCATGTCAATATTCTGTTTGCTTTGTTAGCAGCAGCTTGGCATTGCATGCCATTGCTGAGCCTATCATCTACTAGGACCCCCAGGTCCTTTTCCATCCTAGATTCCCCCAGAGGTTCTCCCCACAGTGTATAGATTGCATTCATATTTTTGCCACCCAAATGCATTATTTTACATTTTTCTGCATTGAGCCTCATTTGCCATGTAGTTGCCCACCCCATTAATTTGTTCAGATCTTCTTGCAAGGTTTCCACGTCCTGCGCAGAAGTTATTGCCCTGCTTAGCTTAGTATCGTCTGCAAATACAGAGATTGAACTGTGTACCCCATCCTCCAGGTCATTTATGAACAAATTAAATAGGATTGGTCCCAGCACAGAACCCTGGGGCACCCCACTACCCACCCCTGACTATTCCGAGTACTCCCCATTTATCACCACCCTCTGAACACGCCTTTGTAGCCAGGTTTCAATCCATGTACTCACCCTATGGTCCATGCCAACGGACCTTATTTTGTACAGAAAACGTTTATGGGGAACTGTGTCAAATGCTTTTGTAAAATCCAGATACACCACATCTACGGACCTTTCTTTATCTAGATGGCAACTCACCTCCTCATAGAAGGTTAATAGATTGGTTTGGCAAGAACGAATCTTCATGAATCCATGCTGATTACTGCTAATGATACCGTTCTCATTACTAAAATCTTGTATATAGTCCCTTATCATCCCTTCCAAGAGTTTACATACTATTGATGTTAGGCTAACTGGTCTGTAATTCCCAGGGATGTATTTAAGGCCCTTTTTAAATATTGAAGCTACATTGGCTTTTCTTCAATCAGCTGGTACCATTCCAGTCAGTAGACTGTCTGTAAAAATTAGGAACAACGGTCTGGCAATCAATATGCCACATGGGAGGCTGGAGAGACTGACTAATGGGGTCCAAAGATACAATGACACATGGAGACTTGAGTGGCTGACTAATAGGGTCTGGAGATATGCCATATGGAAGGCTTGGGGGGTTGATTAATAGGTTCTGAATATACACTGAGAGATACGGGCTTTGCTGCAAAGGGGACTGATGGATGTGGTCTGTAGACACAATGACAAAGACTGGAGAGACACTTCCAACAATGGGATGAACATTTATTGGAATTAAGGGACATCAACAAACGGGAAGGTGAGGCGCCCGATTTTAGTCTTGCCTAGGGCAGCACCAAACCAAAATACACCACTGACCACACGCTGCTTCATGCATGCACTAACACTGTTGTCTGCCATCTTGATTAACAGTCTCTGAACTGACCCGTGACATGTGCGCCACCTATCAGTAATAGGACACGCTTGCTACTAACTACTGCATGTAGTACCGCCATGCTACGCTAGCATCCCTTTTTTGTATCTGTAAAATTAAAAGTCCCACTTGAATGCCCCTCGTTTATAGACGCATTTATTAAGTAAGCTTTGTTTTATTGATGGAATAAAACTGTTTTTATCCATGTATCGGTCTGAATTTCAGCATATCATATACTGTATATCACTTTGTCTTCTTTTTGGGGTTTCCTTATACTTATTACAGTAAAGGTTGTTTCCTCTGACCTCCTTCTTTCCTCGGGTGAGCCATAAACTACACTGCATCATATTTAAACCTAATCTCCTTTTCCAGGACTCTCTGATGGAGAATCTGTAATGTGTCTCAGGGGGAGAAGTAGGAAGGACTCAGTCACCTGCAGTGATGACCACCAGAGCCCTACGGAAGGTTATGAGAAGGAAATTCATTTATGGTGTGATAACAAAGAAATCATCTGCTCAGTAAGTCCGAACAATGTCAACAGTGATATGAAACCCCAGGAAGTCAAATGCAAGACACAGAAATCAGGAGAGGAAAAAGTCGAGACTTACTATTGTCAGATAGAAAAGCCCCTCTACATATCAGCCCTCCTTTCCGCTCTTCCAGGTAAGTTAAATCTGCTTACATTTCACGTTCCCTGGCACCCCTTTTTCCCTCATCCACATGATAATGACATTAATAACCACTTCAGCTCTGGAAGATTTACCCCCTTCATGATCAGACCATTTTTTTGCGATACGGCACTGCGTTGCTTTACCTGACAATTGCACAGTCGTGCGACGCTGCACCCAAATAAAATTGATGTCCTTTTTTCCCCACAAATAGAGCTTTCTTTTGGTGGTATTTGATCACCTCTGCAGTTTTTATTTCTTACACTATAAACAAAAAAACATTGGCAATTAAAAAAAAAAAACAACAATTTCTTTACTTTCTGCTATAAAACACATCCAATAAAAAAAAATATTAATAATAATAGTATATATAAACCAGACAGGTAGACGTATACTATAAACAGCGCTAAATGTTGAGCAAAGATAAATATAAATCATGCGGCCAACTACGCACAAAAGTATTCAAACAGAGAGGTAGAGAGTCTGTGACGTGCTCAGAAAAAAGTCCATCAGTGACAATGCAGTCGTAACTCAGTGTGCGCCTTCCACCGGTCAGCAGAATTTCACCCTGTGTTGACACTCTCCCCCTAGGGGATCGAACTCACCAGATCTGTTAATTTTAAAAGCATCCAAGAACAAAAGCAAAGGATCTTCTCAGCACCACTCTCTCAGTACCACTCCTGGGGGTTCAGGAGGGAGGTCACAACTCCAAACAGATGAATGCCAAAAAGAGAAAATTGTGTGCACATAGCGTAATTCTGTTTATTAAATTGTACCCCACAATCTTCATAAAAAACCCCTCATTCTAAATACGTACACAATAAAAGCAGTTAAACAAGCAAAAACGTAAATGGGTAGCGTGTCACCGTTCTGGAAGCCGGCCGGTTCGATATCCAGGGAAACAGTTCACTTCCTGGTTGTGGATCAGGCCGAGGTGGAACGTATACCTCACTTCCGGCGTCGTGTAAGCCACACCCTGACGCGTTTCGTCATATCCTGACTTCGACAGAGGGCGTGGCTACACGGCGTCATTCAAGGCTTATATCACCCGCCCCAATCACAACTACCAATCGCGGAACAGCCGGCCCGACGTCAGGCGCACGACGTCAGACACGGAGCTCAGCGGTGGCTCAGCATAGGAAGCAAAAAGGGGTGGGCATGTCAAACCTTGCTGCACATAGTCTGTGACTGTGGCGATGTGTCAGGAACAACGAGCGATCGCTCATCTCATAGGTCCACACAGCGCACATACCTACACAGTCACTAGCTGGCACAGCAAACAGAAATCACTGCAATACAGACAAACATGTTTATATAAACTTGAAGATTACTCAGATATCAACATAATCTTAGTGATAGAGCGAACATTTACAAGCTATAATTTCATAAATATTTACCAGCATAAGAGAAATTAGTTAAATGAACATTATATATTAAAAAACATATCCCGATCAAGGGACATGAAGATAATAAATAATAAATTAAAAAACATCAGTATCAAAAAAAAAAAAAAAAAAAAAAAAAAAAAAAAGGAACAGTATCTGAAAAAGGAATATACATCTATATCCTTCAGAGATGACAACATATCACACATATATATACTAGACGTCAAACTGGGGGTCATGAAAAGATGACAATATAAATAAATAAATAATAAACATTCATTAAAAAGCTCTGCTACAGAGATAATCATTGCTCAGATAATAAACACTGCAATCAATAAAATTACCCAAAAAATATATAAATAAAAGATTGCTTTTAGGAATCACTGATAAAACAGTTGCTTTTAGGAATCACTGATAAAACAGTTGATGTCTAGGTCAACGTTTAACCCCTTTGGCGACAAGGTATCAGCCAGGAATATCCACTGGGTCTCTCTTTTGGAGAGATCCCGAACCAGATTCGAACCCCTCCATTTCTGCTTGAGGTGGTCAATACCCCAAAACTTAAGACCCGACGGGTCCCGATTATGCTTAAGCTTGAAATGTAAAGAGACGTTATGGTCTTTAAAGCCCAGCTTGATATTGGCTATGTGCTCAGCAATTCTTACTCTTAAAAGCCTTTTTGTGCGCCCGATATAGATCAAATCGCATGGGCATTGAAGAGCATACACCACGTGGGACGTATTGCATGTGATGAATTCACCAATGGCAAATTCCCTGCCATTAGAGGTCGACCTAAAATTTTCCACAGCTCTGAGAGGACTATTGACCTCTCTGCAAGCTCGACATCGTCTACAGCTAAAAAAACCTTTTCTGTCCCAGAAAGTGGGCAACCTGGACGGGGGGTCAAGAACTTTCTGCACTATTTTATCGGCAATACTCAAAGACTTTCTGTAAATAAACTTGGGTCTGTGTGGCAAGACCGAGTGTAGAACTCTATCCATCAATAAAACATGCCAATGGGACATAATAATGTCCTCCACCTCCCTATACTGGGAATGGAACTCTGATATAAAGCTCCATTCGTGGCTTTCTCTAGCCATTATGAGTGGAGCCTCATCCAGCAAGGCGGCTCTAGGTTGGAGAGCTAGTTCATGTATAATGGAGTCTAGCATCGTCTCTTGATACCCCTTCTCCATGAATTTCTTCTTTAAAACCTGGGCTTGCACTAGAAAATCCGTATCTTCCGAACAATTCCTTTTTATTCTCGTTAATTGGCCCTTGGGAATGTTCTTAAGCCACATCGGATGGTGGCCACTCGTGATAGGTAAGTAGCTATTAGAGTCGGTGGGCTTGAAGTAAACTTTGGTTGCCAGACCATTCCCTTTCCTAAAAATAGTGACATCCAAGAAGTGTATGTCACTCTTGCTGGCCTCACTGGTTAATACAATATTATTAGTGTTAGAATTAAGTTCTCTCAAAAATTCATGGAGGCTATCACTAGTACCATCCCAGATAAAGAACAAGTCATCTATATACCTCCTGTATAGCAATAGCTGATGGCGGGCAACCGAAAAAATAGTTTTGTCCTCCCACTCCCCCATAAACAAGTTTGCTATACTAGGGGCAAACTTGGCCCCCATAGCTACGCCTCTACATTGAGAATAGAACTGGCCGTCAAACCAAAAGAAATTATGGCCTAAACAAAAATCCAGAGCATTCCTAATAAAGACTTTATGTCTGTGTGGCAGGTCATCCCGCTGAGATAGAGCCCAATTAAGCGCTAAGAGGGCATCGTCATGTTGGATCACTGAGTAAAGTGATGCCACATCAGCAGTTACTAGATATACTTCTTGTTTCCCAGTTAGGTCAATCTGCTGCAAGATTTGTAGAAGACTTTTAGTGTCTCTAAGATATGCCTTGGTACACACAACACTGTCTTGTAGGAAATGGTCAAGGTATTGGCCCATACGAGATGTAATGGAACCAATCCCATTCACAATAGGCCTGCCAGGAGGGTTATTCAAATCTTTATGTATCTTTGGTAGAGTGTAGATCGTAGGGATCCTACTACTACTCGGTACCAGGTATTTCCTCTCACGATGAGAAAGGACACCTGAAGCATACCCACTCTCAACTAAAACTCTGAGATCTTTCTCATACTGCACGGTAGGATCTTTCGCCAATTTCACATAGGTATTGCTATCGTTCAGCATTTCAGTGAGTTGAACGTGATAAAACTGCTTATCTAAAATTACTACACCTCCTCCCTTATCGGCAGGCCTAATGACAATTTCCTTCCTTTTCTCAAGCATATTAATCCCATCTAATATGTACTGGGGGTTTACCTTCCTTTTCGGTACTATATGCTCAAGATCACTTGTCACTAGTCCTTTAAACACATCTATATTCTGATTCGCACTATTCAAGGGATTAAACAATGACTTATTCTTTAGTCCACTGTCAATCGGTACCGAGGCCAGATTTGTAGCATTGACAGGTTGGGAATTTTTATTCAGAAAGTATTTTTTAATATTTAGCTTTCTAATGTACTTGTGTACATCAATGAACACATTGAACTTATTAATCGGCCTTTTAAGGCCGCATTTGAGACCCAGATGCAAAATATTCGTTTCCTTGTGTGATAAAGCCACCTTACTAAGGTTAAAAATACCCCCTAATCCTGCTCTCTCCTTCTTTTTCTGGGCCCTTCGCCCTGCCCTGCAGCCCCTTGTTCTCCTCTCCAGGGATTGGGATTCTCGGCATAATTCCTCTCCCAACGGGGGTACTCCTTCCATTGCGGTTCTGCATAGGACTGTCTCGGCTGTGGATGGGACGGGGGCCTCCCCCTGCGTTGAAGATAACCTCGACCCCGTTTCTGCCAGCCCCTCCCCCTCCCTAAAAAAGGACGAGGGGAATGGTAATTAGTTCTATCACCATTATCCCTCAGGGGTTCGTATCTGTTATAAACGGGGACTTGGTAATGGCTGTTAGAGGGTGTGGGGTAGTGGGGATCAGTGGGTAAATTTCTCCTATCAACCGATCTACCACGTCCTCTACCACTCCTAACTGGGGTGGAGTAAGCCTGAGGGGGACGGCTAGATACATCCTCCCTTCCTCCATCCTCCTCAGAAGGTACAGGGCCTTGTAAATTAATAGAGGGGTGTGCTGTTTGTGCAGACCCTCTCCTAGGATGGACATTCTCATTGTTCTTGATTTGTTGCCAAAGATATACAGAGCCAGATCTGAAATCAGCCAGATCCCTCTGGAATTTCTTGGCTTTCTTTTTCTGCGTATCTTTATCAACCTTTTCAAGTTTCTTTTTAATACGGACATTAAAGTCCACTACTTGTTGCGTATCTTTTATTGGATCTAGTTGCAAGCGAAACTCATTAATTTTACCCTCTAAAATAGACATCTTTTTTCGTTTACGTGCAAGAACCAAATCCTGCAACTTGAATCCCATACCTGTAAAAAAATCAAACCATTCTTTCATGGATTCCGGATCATCCAGCCCATCTTGGGGAACTACGTCCCACCTAAGGCTCCTAACTATAATTTTTTCTTTAACATATTGTTCAAACGCACAGATGTCCCACCATGTGCGGACTTGTTTCTCTAATGCATTTCCCAAAGAGGTAAGCACACTATTGATATTGGTCTGTGCAGTGGTCTGCTCATTAACTGCAAAAACATTTCCAATATCTATAGTTCTACTACTCAAAAACATCAACGCATCCATGGCTGCCAAGAAAGGACAAACAAATATCAAGGTGAGGTCTGCTCGGGCCTGCAGCACACCACTCAGCGCCAAATAAATTAATTGATGTCAAGAGAGAGCACAACTAAAGACTGGGGGAGATAATAACACTCAGTATCTATACAGAGTGATTTAAAAAACAGCAGCCGTTTTAAAAAATCATAAGATTGAAAACAAATATTAATAATAATAGTATATATAAACCAGACAGGTAGACGTATACTATAAACAGCGCTAAATGTTGAGCAAAGATAAATATAAATCATGCGGCCAACTACGCACAAAAGTATTCAAACAGAGAGGTAGAGAGTCTGTGACGTGCTCAGAAAAAAGTCCATCAGTGACAATACAGTCGTAACTCAGTGTGCGCCTTCCACCGGTCAGCAGAATTTCACCCTGTGTTGACACTCTCCCCCTAGGGGATCGAACTCACCAGATCTGTTAATTTTAAAAGCATCCAAGAACAAAAGCAAAGGATCTTCTCAGCACCACTCTCTCAGTACCACTCCTGGGGGTTCAGGAGGGAGGTCACAACTCCAAACAGATGAATGCCAAAAAGAGAAAATTGTGTGCACATAGCGTAATTCTGTTTATTAAATTGTACCCCACAATCTTCATAAAAAACCCCTCATTCTAAATACGTACACAATAAAAGCAGTTAAACAAGCAAAAACGTAAATGGGTAGCGTGTCACCGTTCTGGAAGCCGGCCGGTTCGATATCCAGGGAAACAGTTCACTTCCTGGTTGTGGATCAGGCCGAGGTGGAACGCATACCTCACTTCCGGCGTCGTGTAAGCCACACCCTGACGCGTTTCGTCATATCCTGACTTCGACAGAGGGCGTGGCTACACGGCGTCATTCAAGGCTTATATCACCCGCCCCAATCACAACTACCAATCGCGGAACAGCCGGCCCGACGTCAGGCGCACGACGTCAGACACGGAGCTCAGCGGTGGCTCAGCATAGGAAGCAAAAAGGGGTGGGCATGTCAAACCTTGCTGCACATAGTCTGTGACTGTGGCGATGTGTCAGGAACAACGAGCGATCGCTCATCTCATAGGTCCACACAGCGCACATACCTACACAGTCACTAGCTGGCACAGCAAACAGAAATCACTGCAATACAGACAAACATGTTTATATAAACTTGAAGATTACTCAGATATCAACATAATCTTAGTGATAGAGCGAACATTTACAAGCTATAATTTCATAAATATTTACCAGCATAAGAGAAATTAGTTAAATGAACATTATATATTAAAAAACATATCCCGATCAAGGGACATGAAGATAATAAATAATAAATTAAAAAACATCAGTATCAAAAAAAAAAAAAAAAAAAAAAAAAAAAAAGGAACAGTATCTGAAAAAGGAATATACATCTATATCCTTCAGAGATGACAACATATCACACATATATATACTAGACGTCAAACTGGGGGTCATGAAAAGATGACAATATAAATAAATAAATAATAAACATTCATTAAAAAGCTCTGCTACAGAGATAATCATTGCTCAGATAATAAACACTGCAATCAATAAAATTACCCAAAAAATATATAAATAAAAGATTGCTTTTAGGAATCACTGATAAAACAGTTGCTTTTAGGAATCACTGATAAAACAGTTGATGTCTAGGTCAACGTTTAACCCCTTTGGCGACAAGGTATCAGCCAGGAATATCCACTGGGTCTCTCTTTTGGAGAGATCCCGAACCAGATTCGAACCCCTCCATTTCTGCTTGAGGTGGTCAATACCCCAAAACTTAAGACCCGACGGGTCCCGATTATGCTTAAGCTTGAAATGTAAAGAGACGTTATGGTCTTTAAAGCCCAGCTTGATATTGGCTATGTGCTCAGCAATTCTTACTCTTAAAAGCCTTTTTGTGCGCCCGATATAGATCAAATCGCATGGGCATTGAAGAGCATACACCACGTGGGACGTATTGCATGTGATGAATTCACCAATGGCAAATTCCCTGCCATTAGAGGTCGACCTAAAATTTTCCACAGCTCTGAGAGGACTATTGACCTCTCTGCAAGCTCGACATCGTCTACAGCTAAAAAAACCTTTTCTGTCCCAGAAAGTGGGCAACCTGGACGGGGGGTCAAGAACTTTCTGCACTATTTTATCGGCAATACTCAAAGACTTTCTGTAAATAAACTTGGGTCTGTGTGGCAAGACCGAGTGTAGAACTCTATCCATCAATAAAACATGCCAATGGGACATAATAATGTCCTCCACCTCCCTATACTGGGAATGGAACTCTGATATAAAGCTCCATTCGTGGCTTTCTCTAGCCATTACGAGTGGAGCCTCATCCAGCAAGGCGGCTCTAGGTTGGAGAGCTAGTTCATGTATAATGGAGTCTAGCATCGTCTCTTGATACCCCTTCTCCATGAATTTCTTCTTTAAAACCTGGGCTTGCACTAGAAAATCCGTATCTTCCGAACAATTCCTTTTTATTCTCGTTAATTGGCCCTTGGGAATGTTCTTAAGCCACATCGGATGGTGGCCACTCGTGATAGGTAAGTAGCTATTAGAGTCGGTGGGCTTGAAGTAAACTTTGGTTGCCAGACCATTCCCTTTCCTAAAAATAGTGACATCCAAGAAGTGTATGTCACTCTTGCTGGCCTCACTGGTTAATACAATATTATTAGTGTTAGAATTAAGTTCTCTCAAAAATTCATGGAGGCTATCACTAGTACCATCCCAGATAAAGAACAAGTCATCTATATACCTCCTGTATAGCAATAGCTGATGGCGGGCAACCGAAAAAATAGTTTTGTCCTCCCACTCCCCCATAAACAAGTTTGCTATACTGTCATTGTTTAATCCCTTGAATAGTGCGAATCAGAATATAGATGTGTTTAAAGGACTAGTGACACGTGATCTTGAGCATATAGTACCGAAAAGGAAGGTAAACCCCCAGTACATATTAGATGGGATTAATATGCTTGAGAAAAGGAAGGAAATTGTCATTAGGCCTGCCGATAAGGGAGGAGGTGTAGTAATTTTAGATAAGCAGTTTTATCACGATCAACTCACTGAAATGCTGAACGATAGCAATACCTATGTGAAATTGGCGAAAGATCCTACCGTGCAGTATGAGAAAGATCTCAGAGTTTTAGTTGAGAGTGGGTATGCTTCAGGTGTCCTTTCTCATCGTGAGAGGAAATACCTGGTACCGAGTAGTAGTAGGATCCCTACGATCTACACTCTACCAAAGATACATAAAGATTTGAATAACCCTCCTGGCAGGCCTATTGTGAATGGGATTGGTTCCATTACATCTCGTATGGGCCAATACCTTGACCATTTCCTACAAGACAGTGTTGTGTGTACCAAGGCATATCTTAGAGACACTAAAAGTCTTCTACAAATCTTGCAGCAGATTGACCTAACTGGGAAACAAGAAGTATATCTAGTAACTGCTGATGTGGCATCACTTTACTCAGTGATCCAACATGACGATGCCCTCTTAGCGCTTAATTGGGCTCTATCTCAGCGGGATGACCTGCCACACAGACATAAAGTCTTTATTAGGAATGCTCTGGATTTTTGTTTAGGCCATAATTTCTTTTGGTTTGACGGCCAGTTCTATTCTCAATGTAGAGGCGTAGCTATGGGGGCCAAGTTTGCCCCCAGTATAGCAAACTTGTTTATGGGGGAGTGGGAGGACAAAACTATTTTTTCGGTTGCCCGCCATCAGCTATTGCTATACAGGAGGTATATAGATGACTTGTTCTTTATCTGGGATGGTACTAGTGATAGCCTCCATGAATTTTTGAGAGAACTTAATTCTAACACTAATAATATTGTATTAACCAGTGAGGCCAGCAAGAGTGACATACACTTCTTGGATGTCACTATTTTTAGGAAAGGGAATGGTCTGGCAACCAAAGTTTACTTCAAGCCCACCGACTCTAATAGCTACTTACCTATCACGAGTGGCCACCATCCGATGTGGCTTAAGAACATTCCCAAGGGCCAATTAACGAGAATAAAAAGGAATTGTTCGGAAGATACGGATTTTCTAGTGCAAGCCCAGGTTTTAAAGAAGAAATTCATGGAGAAGGGGTATCAAGAGACGATGCTAGACTCCATTATACATGAACTAGCTCTCCAACCTAGAGCCGCCTTGCTGGATGAGGCTCCACTCGTAATGGCTAGAGAAAGCCACGAATGGAGCTTTATATCAGAGTTCCATTCCCAGTATAGGGAGGTGGAGGACATTATTATGTCCCATTGGCATGTTTTATTGATGGATAGAGTTCTACACTCGGTCTTGCCACACAGACCCAAGTTTATTTACAGAAAGTCTTTGAGTATTGCCGATAAAATAGTGCAGAAAGTTCTTGACCCCCCGTCCAGGTTGCCCACTTTCTGGGACAGAAAAGGTTTTTTTAGCTGTAGACGATGTCGAGCTTGCAGAGAGGTCAATAGTCCTCTCAGAGCTGTGGAAAATTTTAGGTCGACCTCTAATGGCAGGGAATTTGCCATTGGTGAATTCATCACATGCAATACGTCCCACGTGGTGTATGCTCTTCAATGCCCATGCGATTTGATCTATATCGGGCGCACAAAAAGGCTTTTAAGAGTAAGAATTGCTGAGCACATAGCCAATATCAAGCTGGGCTTTAAAGACCATAACGTCTCTTTACATTTCAAGCTTAAGCATAATCGGGACCCGTCGGGTCTTAAGTTTTGGGGTATTGACCACCTCAAGCAGAAATGGAGGGGTTCGAATCTGGTTCGGGATCTCTCCAAAAGAGAGACCCAGTGGATATTCCTGGCTGATACCTTGTCGCCAAAGGGGTTAAACGTTGACCTAGACATCAACTGTTTTATCAGTGATTCCTAAAAGCAACTGTTTTATCAGTGATTCCTAAAAGCAATCTTTTATTTATATATTTTTTGGGTAATTTTATTGATTGCAGTGTTTATTATCTGAGCAATGATTATCTCTGTAGCAGAGCTTTTTAATGAATGTTTATTATTTATTTATTTATATTGTCATCTTTTCATGACCCCCAGTTTGACGTCTAGTATATATATGTGTGATATGTTGTCATCTCTGAAGGATATAGATGTATATTCCTTTTTCAGATACTGTTCCTTTTTTTTTTTTTTTTTTTTTTTTTGATACTGATGTTTTTTAATTTATTATTTATTATCTTCATGTCCCTTGATCGGGATATGTTTTTTAATATATAATGTTCATTTAACTAATTTCTCTTATGCTGGTAAATATTTATGAAATTATAGCTTGTAAATGTTCGCTCTATCACTAAGATTATGTTGATATCTGAGTAATCTTCAAGTTTATATAAACATGTTTGTCTGTATTGCAGTGATTTCTGTTTGCTGTGCCAGCTAGTGACTGTGTAGGTATGTGCGCTGTGTGGACCTATGAGATGAGCGATCGCTCGTTGTTCCTGACACATCGCCACAGTCACAGACTATGTGCAGCAAGGTTTGACATGCCCACCCCTTTTTGCTTCCTATGCTGAGCCACCGCTGAGCTCCGTGTCTGACGTCGTGCGCCTGACGTCGGGCCGGCTGTTCCGCGATTGGTAGTTGTGATTGGGGCGGGTGATATAAGCCTTGAATGACGCCGTGTAGCCACGCCCTCTGTCGAAGTCAGGATATGACGAAACGCGTCAGGGTGTGGCTTACACGACGCCGGAAGTGAGGTATGCGTTCCACCTCGGCCTGATCCACAACCAGGAAGTGAACTGTTTCCCTGGATATCGAACCGGCCGGCTTCCAGAACGGTGACACGCTACCCATTTACGTTTTTGCTTGTTTAACTGCTTTTATTGTGTATGTATTTAGAATGAGGGGTTTTTTATGAAGATTGTGGGGTACAATTTAATAAACAGAATTACGCTATGTGCACACAATTTTCTCTTTTTGGCATTCATCTGTTTGGAGTTGTGACCTCCCTCCTGAACCCCCAGGAGTGGTACTGAGAGAGTGGTGCTGAGAAGATCCTTTGCTTTTGTTCTTGGATGCTTTTAAAATTAACAGATCTGGTGAGTTCGATCCCCTAGGGGGAGAGTGTCAACACAGGGTGAAATTCTGCTGACCGGTGGAAGGCGCACACTGAGTTACGACTGCATTGTCACTGATGGACTTTTTTCTGAGCACGTCACAGACTCTCTACCTCTCTGTTTGAATACTTTTGTGCGTAGTTGGCCGCATGATTTATATTTATCTTTGCTCAACATTTAGCGCTGTTTATAGTATACGTCTACCTGTCTGGTTTATATATACTATTATTATTAATATTTGTTTTCAATCTTATGATTTTTTAAAACGGCTGCTGTTTTTTAAATCACTCTGTATAGATACTGAGTGTTATTATCTCCCCCAGTCTTTAGTTGTGCTCTCTCTTGACATCAATTAATTTATTTGGCGCTGAGTGGTGTGCTGCAGGCCCGAGCAGACCTCACCTCAATACAAAAAAATGTCAAAAATCAATTTTTTTCCTCAGTTTAGGTCAATATGTATTCTGCCACATGTTTTTGGTAAAACAAATCCCAATAAGCGGATATTGATTGGTTTGCGCAAAAGTTATAGCGTGTACAAATTATGGGATAGATGTATTTATTTATTTACTAGTAATGGCGAGGACGATCAGCGACTTATATCGGGACTGCGATATTGCGGTGTATAATCTGACACTTTTAACACTTTTTGGGAACCAGTGACACCAATACCGTGATCGGTGCTAAAAATATGCACTGTCATGCCTCGTACACACAATCGCACATTCTGACAACAAAACGATGGATTTTTTAAGATGGATGTTGGCTCAAACTTGTCTTGCATGCTGACGGTCACACAAAGATGGTCGGAAATTCCGAACGTCAAGAACGCGGTGATGTACAACACGTACGGCGAGCTGAGAAAAATGAAGTTCAATAGCCAGCGCTGCTCTTCTGCTTGATTCCGAGCATGCGTGGCACTTTGTGCGTCGGAATTGTCTACACAAAATTGGAATTTACATGAACGGATTTTGTTGTCGGAAAATTTTAGATCCAGCTCTCAAACTTTGTGTGTCGGAAATTTCAATGGAAAAAGTCAGATGGAGAACACACACGGTCGGAATTTCCGACAACAAGCTCCGATCGCACATTTTCCGCCAGAAAGTCCTATCGTGTGTACAGGGCATTACTGTACTAATGACACTGGCTGGGAAGGGGTTAACATCAGGGGTGATCAAAGGGATAACTGTGTGCCTAACCTGTGCTTACTCACTGTAAGGGAGGTGCTTTTACTAGGGGAAGGCCTGGATCCATGTCCCTGCTTGGCAGAAACACAGGATCAATACCTTCTCTCCAGGGGCGGGTCGTTAACTAGGGGCACACAGGCGCCGCCCCCCCTATCCATGCATCCGGCCCCCTGATCTACAGTGGATGCGATGTCCGCAGGGACTTGCCGATCATTGACAGGAGAGACAGAACGGCAAACTGCCTATGTAAACAATGCAGACCGCCGTTCTGTCACAGAGGAAGATGGAGATCTTGTGTTTCTGCTAAGCAGGAACACAGATCTCTGTCTTCCCCCAGCTAAACCATCCCCCCACACAGTTAGAAAACAATCCCTAGGAGCACACTTAACCCTTGGTACAGTGACAGTGCATTTTATTAGCACTGATCACTGTATTGGTGTCACTGGTCCCCAAAAAGTGTCACTTGGTGTTCGATTTGTCCGCGGCAATGTCGCAGTCCTGCTAAAAATCACTAATCACCGCCATTACTAGTAAAAAAAAAAAAAACTATTATAAAAAATGCCATAAAAATTACCTATAGTTTGTAGACGCGATAACTTTTGCGCAAACCAATCAATATACACTTATTGGGATATTTTTTAACCAAAAATATGTAGAAGAATACATATTGGCCTAAACTGATGAAGAAATTTGATTTTTTAAATTTTTTTTATTGGATAAGTTTTATAACAGAAAGTAAAAAGTTTCTTTTTTTTTTTTTTCAAAATTGTCGCTCTTTTTTTTGTTTATAGTGCAAAAAATAAAAACCGCAGAGGTGATCAAATACCACCAAAATAAAAACCTATTTGTGGGAAAAAAAGGACGTCAATTTTATTTGTGTACATTGTCGCAATACCGTACAATTGTCAGTTAAAGTAACGCAGTGCCGTATCCCACAAAATGCTCTGGTCAGGAAGGTGGGTGAAACCTTCTGGGGCTGAAGTGGTTAACCCTTAACTCTTAACCCTGGCCTAGACTTCCTGGCCAATCGTGGCTTCCTGATTGGCCCGCGAAGAGAACCAGGAAGACAATAGCGAATATTAATTCGCTTTTTTACACCCCGAGCACCCCTTTTTTGAAGCCAATTAGAGGCTCAGGTTCTAATCACGTGCTTAAAAGAAAAAGAAATCCATATGTCTGGTGTTCTGCATGTAAATTAGGGGGCCGGATGCATGGACAGGGGGCGGCGCCCCTGCACCCTCCATGGACGGGCCGTCACTTGTAAGAACCAAGCCTAAGGCTTTTAAATGATCTTCAGGCTTAAAATTTGTTTTTTAACATAAGTGCAAAAAAGTTTTCTGTATTAATGTCCTATACAATGTAATTCAGGCAGGATGAGGGGGGGAGGGGCAGAGCAGTGAACCAGGCAGTACTACATTGCAGGGGGTGGTATTGTAACACTGTGCATAATAAGCTCGTCAAATTAAAAAGTGAGGCCACTGACCTCTCTGTGTTGTCTGACAGGTGAGGCCGGATCACAAGACTGGAAAAACAAAGTGGCCTATATTTTAGAAGGTACGGATATTTTAGAACCTGTCTTTGTATTTGATTTGTCCTGCAGCTAGACCAAACTACTCAACAACCCACTGATGACAACTGAACTGACAGACAGATTTCCACCCTGTCAATCTTCTCTTAACATTTTATTGGCTCAGTTGGGTTAGGGGTGCCGGAAACCTTGAAACAGCAACATAAAACAATTCCCTCCACTCAACATCTTGTAATATCTTTAACCTGTCAAAGGCTAATGAAGATTCAGTAGGCCAGACAGCTACCTTCAAGCATCTTCAGCCCCTCTGACAAGCTAGTATTTGATCTTTAAGCCAATAATGATAAACTGTATAAATGGACCAATAAGCTGACATCAGCAAAATGTAGTTGTGAACCATTAAGATGAGACTGGCAATTAGTATTAGTAGACTTTTGAGCTAAACCCAGCAATTGGTAGAAGTGAACCTTTGAGCTGAGACCAGCAATTGGTAGTAGTGGACATTTGAGCTCAGACCAGTAATTAGGGATGAGCCAAACACCCCCCGGTTTGGTTCGCATCGCGAACAAGCAAAAAATTAGTTTGAACACGCGAACACTGTTAAAGTCTATGGGACACGAACATGCATTCTCAAAAGTGCTCATTTTAAAGGCTTATATGCAAGTTATTGTCATAAAAAGTGTTTGGGGACCTGGGTCCTGCCCCAGGGGACATGTATCAATGCAAAAAGAAGTTTTAAAAATGGCCGTTTTTTCGGGAGCAGTGAGTTTAATAATGCTTAAAGTGAAACAATGAAAGTGTAATAATCCTTTAAATTTCGTACCTGGGGGGTGTCTATAGTATGTCTGTAAAGGGGCGCATGTTTCCCGTGTTTAGAACAGTCTGACAGCAAAATGACATTTCTAAAGGAAAAAAAGTAATGTAAAACTACTATCGCTACTATCACTACTAACTACTGTAAAACTACTATCGCTAGCGCCGGCTATAATGAATTGTTGGTCCGGCAATACACATAAAAGTTCATTGATAAAAACGGCATGGGATTCCCCCACAGGGGAACCCCGAACCAAAATTTAAAAAAAATGCGTGGGGCCCCCCCTCAAAATCCGTACCAGGCCCTTCAGGTCTGTTATGGATTTTAAGGGAACCCCATGCCAAAATGTAAAAAAAAAAATGGCGTGGGGTTCCCCAAGAATCCATACCAGACCCTTATCCAAGCACGCAAGCTGGCAGGCCGCAGGAAAAGAGGGGGGGACAAGAGAGCACCCCCCTCTCCTGAACCGTACCAGGCCACATGCCCTCAACATTTTAGAGGGTGCTTTGGGGTAGCCCCCCAAAGCACCTTGTCCCCATGTTGATGGGGAGAAGGGCCTCATCCCCACAACCCTTGCCTGGTGGTTGTGGGGGTCTGCGGGCGGGGGGCTTATCGGAATCTGGAAGCCCCCTTTAACAAGGGGACCCCCAGATCCCACCCCCCCCTGTGTGAATTGGTAATGGGGTACAAATGTACCCCTACCATTTCACAAAAACAGTGTCAAAAATGTTAAAAAACACAAGAGATGGTTTTTGACAAGTCCTTTATTAATTTCTTCTTCTTCCATCTTCTTTTTTCTGGTCTTCCTTTGGTATTCTTCTTCTTCCTCCATCTTCTTCTTCTCTATCTTCTTCCTCCGCTCTTCTCGTCCCGCATCTTCCTCCGGCTTCTTCTCAGCTCTGCCTGCACGATCTGCCTCAGTGGGAGTCTTCCGCTGTGTGATGCTTCGGTTCTTTTGACACTTCTTATATAACGGAGGGCGGGGCCACCCGGTGACCCCGCCCTCCTCTGACACACGGGGACTTCGCGGGGACTTCCCAGACAGAGGAGGGTGTTGTCAGCGGGTGGCCCCGCCCTCCGTTATATAAGAAGTGTCAGAAGAACCGAAGCGTCACACGGCGGAAGACTCCCACTGAGGCAGCTTGTGCGGACGAAGTGGAGAAGAAGCCGGAGGAAGATGCGGGATGAAAAGAGCGGAGAAAGAAGAAGATGGAGAAGAAGAAGATGGAGGAACAAGAGGAACACCGAAGGAAGACCAGAAGAAAGATGATGGAAGAAGAAGAGGAAAGAAGAATAAAAGAATGTCAAAAACTGTCTCTTGTGTTTAACCTTTTTTGACACTTTTTTTTGTGAAATGGTAGGGGTACATTTGTACCCCCTTACCAATTCACACAGGGGGCCGGGATCTGGAGGTCCCCTTGTTAAAGGGGGCTTCCAGATTCCGATAAGCCCCCTGCCCGCGACCCCCACAACCACCGGGCAAGGGTTGTGGGGATGAGGCCCTTCTCCCCATCAACATGGGGACAAGGTGCTTTGGGGGGCTACCCCAAAGCACCCTCCCAATGTTGAAGGCATGTGGCCTGGTGGGGTTCAGGAGGGGGGGCGCTCTTTCGTCCCCCCCTCTTTTCCTGCGACCTGCCAGGTTGCGTGCTCAGATAAGGGTCTGGTATGATTTTTGGGGGGACCCCATGCCAATTTTTAAAAAAAATTTGGCACGGGGTTCGGTTCCCCATAAAATCCATACCAGACCTTAATTGTCTGGTATGGATTTTGAGGGGGACCCCTACACCATTTTTTTTTTAATTTTGGCGTGGGGTTTTCCTTAATATCCATACCAGACCTGAAGGGCCTGGTATGAAATTTAGGGGGACCCCCACGCATTTTTAAAAAAATTTTAGTTCGGGATTCCCCTGTGGGGGAATCCCATGCCATTTTTATCAATGAACTTTTATGTGTATTGCCGGACCGACAATTCATTATAGCCGGAGCTAGCGATAGTAATTTTACAGTAATTAGTAGTGATAGTAGCGATAGTAGTTTTACATGACTTTTTTTCCTTTAGAAATGTAATTTTGCTATCAGACTGTTCTAAACACGGGAAACATGCACCCCTTTACAGGCATACTATAGACACCCCCCAGGTACGAAATTTAAATGAATATTTCACTTTTATTGTTTCACTTTAAGCATTATTAAAATCACTGCTCCCGAAAAAACGGACGTTTTTAAAACTTTTTTTGCATGTCCCCTGGGGCAGGACCCAGGTCCCTAAACACTTTTTATGACAATAGCATGCATATAAGCCTTTAAAATTAGCACTTTTGATTTCTCCCATAGACTTTTAAAGGGTGTTCCGGGGCTTTCGAATTTGCCGCGAACACCCTAAATTGTTCGCTGTTCGGCGAACAGCCAATGTTCGAGTCGAACTCATGTTTGGAAGTAATTGGAAGTAGAGGACTTTTGAACTGAGACCAGCAATTGGTAGTAGTAGCCATTTCGAGCTGAGACCAGCAATTGGTAGTAGTGGACCTTTGAGCCCAGTCCAACAACTGGTATTAGTGGACACTTGAGCTAAGACCAGAAGTTGGTATAAGTGCACCTTAGAGCTCAGACCATAATAATCTTTTGGGCCCAGACCAGCAATAGTTAGAAGTGGACCTTTGAGCCAACACCAGTAATTAGTAAAAGTGGACCTTTGAGCTGAGAACCAGCAATCGGTAGTAGTGACTCTTTGATCTGAGACCAGCAATTCGTAGAAGTGGGCCCTTGAGCTGAGACCAGGAATTCATAAACGTGGACCTTTGAGCCACCACCAGCAATAAGTAGAAGTAGACCTTTGTACTGAGACCACAAAGTGGTAGTAGTGGAAATTTGAGATGAGAACAATAATTAGTAGAAGTGGACCTTTGAGTTGAGACCAACAACTGGTAAACAAAAAAAAAGGACATTTGAGCTGAGACCAGTAATTTGTAGCAGATGACCTCTGAGCCCAGACCAGCATTTGGTAGTAGTAAATATATGAGCTAAGATCAGCAATTGGTAGTAATGGACCTTTGAGTGTGGAACGGCATTTGGTATTAGTAGACCTTAGAGCCTATACCAGCAATTGGTCATAGTAAAAAAAACAGAAATTGATTAAACAGAATTCTTTTTCACCTTTAGCTTCCTCCAGCAGAGAAGGCGTTGAAGAAACCTGAACTGGATTTCAGAGATTTACTTCCTACCTAGGCAGAAAGCCTGGGAGCAAAGGCCCTTTAGACTCCTCTTCATCTCAGGCAGCAGGTTTAACAGGCAACAAAAATCTTCCAACAGGACCTCCTTTCCAGGAAAAGCCTGAGAAGAAAACATCCTTCTAGAAGGTTTCTTCAGTTATTTATTCTCTTTCCTAGCCCAAATCACTGGCATAAAATACTCAGTGATTGACCAAGCTTGGATAAACGTTCATGACCCCATTGTTCTTAGGAGAAAACTAATGGACATGTGCAGAATGAAAAAAATTGTTTTGTTTTGTTTCATTTTGATTCGTTATTTATATAAGTTTGTTTAGTTAAATTCGTTTTCGGAATTCTTTTTGTTTATTCGTATTCGAATTGATTTTGATTTGTTTTTCAATTACCAAAGAGAATAAAATAGAATAGAAAATAAAGGAATAGAATACAAAAAAAAAGAATAGAAAAGAAAAGAATATAACAGAAAATAAAAAAATAGAATATAATAGAATAAAACAGAACAAAATTGAAAATAAAAGAACAGGATAGAATCAAATAGAATAGAAACGAATAGCATAGAATGGAATAAAAAAAAAGAATAGAATAAAATAGAAAGAAAATAACCAACTTCTGAAATTCGAATAGAAAAGAATAGAATATAAACCTCTTTTCTTCTAATTTTAGTATCTTCTCTCTGCAGGATGGATGGCTTGGCTCTCTGGGTTAACCCCAAATGAAAGGGAGTCTGCTATAGTTAGAGTCACTGACGCCTGATCTGACCAGGTAATATTGTTAATCGTTGTTTTGATGGTTCGGGTTAGGAGACCTTGGTCCACTAGGAAGAATGATGAGTAAGAATGGTGGGGTGCAGAAAAAAAAGGTGAAATCTCTTTCACCTGCATTGCAACAACGCCACGCGTCATACAAGCCATGTTGATGAAGTGAGTTTTGAAGAGAAGGGCCTGTACGAGTGGATGTAGAGGTTGAGTCTATGGTTTTATCTGCAGCAAGGTTAAAATCACCACAAATCACTAGGGCCCCTCTCCTGAGTAGGTCAATCTTCTTTAACAACTTGTTAAGGAATTTAATTTGATGGGAGTTGGGGGTGTAAACATTTGTGATTTTATATGTGGTAGAGTTGATGTCACATATCAAAATGAGGTACCTGCCACTGGGGTCTTGAATTTCTTCATAGAGCTGGAATGAGACCATGTCTCTGATGGCTGTGAGGACCCCCCTTTTCTTTGCCTCAGCGTTTGCGGTAAAGTTGTATGGGTAGTTCTTGTGTAAGTATTTGGGCTGTGCAGTGGCGCAGAAGTGTGTTTCCTGCGCACACAGGATATCACTACCGATTGCTGGTTCTCATCTCAAAGGTCCACTTTTACTAATTACTGCTGTTGGCTCAAAGGTCCACTTCTAACTATTGCTGGTCTAGGCCCAAAAGATTATTATGGTCTGAGCTCTAAGGTGCACTTCTACCAACTTCTGGTCTTAGCTTAAGGGTCCACTAATACCAATTGCTTGACTGGGCTCAAAGGTCCACTACTACCAATTGCTGGTCTGGGCTCAAATACCCACTATTAATAAATTATGGTCTCAACTCAAACATCCATTACTGCCAACTGCTGGTCTTAGCTCAAATGTCAACTTCTACTAAATGCTGGTCTTAGCTGAAAGCTCCACTAATACTAATTGCTTGTCTCTGCTCAAATGGCTACTACTAACAATTGCTGATCTCTTGCTCAAAGATTCACTTCTAATTTCTGGTCTCAGCTCAGAGGTCCACCCGCAGACCAGGTGCACCCGCAGACCCACGTGCACTCGCAGACCCACGTGCACCCGCAGACCCACGTGCACTCGCAGACCCACGTGCACTCGCCGAACCATGTGCACCCGTAGACCCATGTGCACCCGCAGACCCACATGCACTCGCAGCCTTTGTGCACTCGCAGACCCACGTGCACCCGCAGACCCTTGTGCACTCGCAGACCCACATGCACCCGCCGACTCACGTGCACCCACAGACCATGTGCACCCGCAGACCCACGTGCACCCGCAGACCCACGTGCACCCGCAGACCCAGGTGCACCCGCAGATCCACGTGCACTCGCAGACCCACGTGCACTCGCAGCCTACGTGCACTCGCAGACCCACGTGCACCCGCAGACCCACGTGCACTTGCAGACCAACGTGCACACGCAGACCACGTGCACTCGCAGACCACGTGCACTCGCCGAACCATGTGCACCCGCAGACCCACATGCACTCACAGCCTATGTGCACTCGCAGACCCACGTGCACCTGCAGACCCAGGTGCACCCGCAGATCCACGTGCACTCGCAGACCCACGTACACCCGCAGACCCACGTGCACTCGCAGACCCACGTGCACACGCAGACCACGTGCACTCGCAGACCACGTGCACTCGCCGAACCATGTGCACCCGCAGACCCATGTGCACCTGCAGACCCACATGCACTCGCAGCCTATGTGCACTCGCAGACCCACGTGCACCCGCAGACCCACGTGCACTCGCAGACCCACGTGCACCCGCAGACCACGTGCACTCGCCGAACCATGTGCACCCGTAGACCCATGTGCACCCGCAGACCCACGTGCACCTGCAGACCCAGGTGCACCCGCAGATCCACGTGCACTCGCAGATCCACGTGCACCCGCAGACCCACGTGCACTCGCAGACCCACGTGCACACGCAGACCACGTGCACTCGCCGAACCATGTGCACTCGCCGAACCATGTGCACCCGCAGACCCACGTGCACCCGCAGACCCAGGTGCACCCGCAGATCCACGTGCACCCGCAGACCCATGTGCACTCACAGACCCACGTGCACCCGCAGACCCACGTGCACTCGCAGACCCACGTGCACACGCAGACCACGTGCACTCGCAGACCACGTGCACTCGCCGAACCATGTGCACCCGCAGACCCATGTGCACCCGCAGACCCACATGCACTCGCAGCCTATGTGCACACGCAGACCCACGTGCACCCGCAGACCCTTGTGCACTCGCAGACCCACGTGCACCCGCCGACTCACGTGCACCCGCAGACCATGTGCACCCGCAGACCCAGGTGCACCCGCAGACCCACGTGCACTCACAGACCCACGTGCACTCGCAGCCTATGTGCACTCGCAGACCCATGTGCACCCGCAGACCACGTGCACCCGCAGACCACGTGCACCCGCAGACCCAGGTGCACCCGCAGACCCAGGTGCACCCGCAGACCCACGTGCACTCACAGACCCACGTGCACTCGCAGCATATGTGCACTCGCAGACCCACGTGCACCCGCAGACCACGTGCACCCGCAGACCCATGTGCATTTGCAGCCTATGTGCACTCACAGACCCAATTTCCAAAAAACGAAAATGCGTCTGAATTTGGAACGAAACGAACTGCACATGTCTAAAAACCAACAAACCCAGATAACATGAACAGAGCTCAGGCTGGCTACACTAAATCTAAACTACACTCCGACTCATGGCAGGGTCCTTACATGTATAATGGAGAAAAGTGATGTCACTAAGTTGTCTATCTTGTCTGGCAGGGGTGCCTGGAGTACAAGAGTGGCTGAACAAAAGTGAGGAATTCTGGGAAGGTATGTATTTTTAATTTAAAATGTATATTTTATTACAACTTTTAGTAGTCTCTCAATCTCTCTCTGTATTAGCATGTTGTGATCCTCTGCTCATTAGAAATCAGGCCGGGGGGGGAGGGGGGACCTGAGTTGATCGGTCTCTTCTGCATTGCATGATGTTAAAATAGGGATATTAGGATTGGGACATTTAGGTGACTAACCTGTATTGATTCACAACACTGGAGAAACCTGAGATCTCTGACCTGTATATGTTGTCTGGCAGGACTTCGTAGACCACAAGATTGGTTGATAGACACTTTCTGGAAAAGTATGTACATTTTAAAATATATATATCATATATAATACATTATACATTTCTGGTATGAGCCAATTTACTAGGCAATAACTTTTATCATGATTTTTAAAAAAAAACAACTTTTTTGGGATAAACACGACTTCCTTTTGGTAATATTGTCTAGCAAAAATTATTTAATTTTTTAATGAAAACGTTAGACAAAACAAAAAAGACAAAAATAAAAAAGCAATTTTATTTTACACTTGATGTCAGTTTAACCACTTGAGGACCGGAAGGATTTTCCCCCCTAATGACCAGGCCGTTTTTTGCGATACGGCACTGCGTCGCATTAAACTGACAATTGCGTGGTTGTGCGACGTTGTACCCAAACAAATAGAGCTTTCTATTGGTGGTATTTGTATTGGTATCTCTGCGGGGTTTTTTTTTTTTTGCGCTATAAACAAAAAAAGACCGCCAATTTTGAAAAAATGTTTTTCTTACTTTTTGCTACAATACATATCCCAAAAAAAGTATAAAAAAAACTATTTTATTCATCAGTTTTAGGCCAATATGAATTCTTCTACATATTTCTGGTAAAAAAAAATGCAATGCACGTATATTGTTTGGCTTGCGCAAAATTTCTCTACCTACAGATGAAATGTGACAATTAACAAACACTGCAAGAAAACAAGATTTGATTGGATTGATTTATGATTGGTTTAGATCAGTTAATAACAAGGGAATAAATAGGCAACAAACAACGTTAGTTCTTCAGTGTTACTTTGTAACTCTCTATCTCCATTCTGAACAATGTTTATAAACAATGATACTTTATATCTCTCTATCTCCCAGCTGAACAATGTTACTTTGTACCTCCCTATCTCTTGTCTGAGCAATGTTTATAAACAATGTTACTTTGTATCTCTGTATCTCCTGTCTGATCAATGTTTGTAAACAATGTTACTTTGTATCTCTCTATTTCCCATCAGAATAATGTTTATAAACAATGTTACTTTGTATCTCTCTATCTCCTGTCTGATCAATGTTTATAAATAATGTTACTTTGTATCTCTCTAGCTCCTGTCTGATCAATGTTTATACAGTCTGGATGCCACACCACTTCCTCAAACCCGATCTATCCAAAACCGAACTTATAATCCCCCCCCCATGTGCCCCTTTCCCTTCCCCTGATCTCTCTGTCAAAATTGATGGCACAACTATCAGCCCTTCCCAACATGCCAAGGTCCTAGGTGTAGTCCTGGACTCTAAACTCTCCTTTAAGCGCCACATCTGATCACTGTCCAAATCCTGCTGCCTCAACCTCTGCAACATCTCCAAAATACGCCCCTTTCTAACCAATGACACAACAAAGCTCTTAATTCACTCCCTGGTCATCTCTCGCCTTGACTGCTGCAAATCCCTTCTCATTGGATTACCTCTACATAGTCTATCACCTCTTCAATCCATCATGAATGCCGCTGCCAGACTCATCCACCTCACCGATCGCTCTGTGTCTGCTACTCCTCTCTGTCAATCCCTCCACTGGCTTCTGGTCAGCCAAAGAATTACATTCAAAATACTAACAACTACCTACAAAGCCATCCACAATTTAGCCCCCAGCTACATCACTAGCTTAGTCTCTAAATACCAACCCACTCGTTCTCTTCATTCCTCTCATGACCTCCTGCTCTCTAGCTCCCTCGTCACCTCCTCCCATGCTCGCCTCCAGGACTTTTCCAAAGCCTCTCCTATCCTATGGAATGTCCTACCCCAATCTGTCCAATTATCTCCTACTTTATTAGCTTTTAGACGATCCCTGAAAACCCTTCTCTTCAGAGAAGCCTACCCTACCCACACCTAATGCCGCGTACACACGGTTGGACTTTTCGACCGGACTTGTCTGACGGACGCTGACGGACCAAATCCAACGGACAATCCGATCGTGTGTGGGCTCCACCGGACCTTTAGCGGACTTTTCCAGTCGCAAATCTGACGGACTTTAGATTTGGAACATGCTTCAAATCTTTACGTCGTAACTCCGCCGGACCCAGAAATCCGCTCATCTGTATGCTAGTCCGACGGACAAAAACCCACACTAGGGCAGCTATTGGCTACTGGCTATCAACTTCCTTATTTTAGTCCGGTGTACGTCATCACGTACAAATCCGTCAGACTTTTGTGGTAGACATTAGAAAGTCCGCCGCAAATCCGCCAAAAGTCTGACGAAAGTCTGTTGGACGGGCTGTCGGACTTTTGTAGCCGAAGAGTCTGACCGTGTGTACGCGGCATAACAACTGTATTTTCATTTTCTCCATCAGCTCATCCCCCACAGTTATTACCTTTTGTTCCACTTGACCCTCCCTTCTAGATTGTAAGCTCTAACGAGGCGGGCCCTCTGATCCCTCCTGTATTGATTTGTATTGTAAGTGTACTGTCTGCCCCGATGTTGTAAAGCGCTGCGCAAACTGCTGACGCTATATAAATCCTGTATAATACTAATAATAACAATAATAATAATAATCAATGTTACTTTGCATCTATTTCTTGTCTGATCAATGTTTATACAGAATGTTGCTTTGTATCTCTCTATCTCCCACCTGAGCAATGTTTTTTAAACAATGTTACTTTGTATCTCTCTATCTACCGCCTGAGCAATGTTTATAAACAGTGTTACATTGTATCTCTATATCCCCCATCTGATCAATGTTGAATATCACTAGTTGTATTATCTATCTGCCTTTGTGTTATCTGATGGTAATTCTCTGCACAACTGAAGGCCGGCATAGGAGAGGGAAGGCCGGCATTGTGAGTCATGCTACAAGAACATATTTGGGGGCACACCATACAATGCGTTTAAATTCAAGATGGTGCTGCTATAAGACCTACAAACAGTACAAAATATTTTACAGCGCACACATACAAGAATGACATTTCCTGCAGGGCTAGTTAAAAACACCTGAACATATTCAAAAAATACGGGGGTTTGGTCACACTATATGGTCATATAGTGCTAAGCCCACTTACTGCGACAAAGTACCCCCAATTAGTGGGTCCTACTCTAGTTATAGAAAGGAAGATCCTTTGTCTCAACCTTCAGTTCTCCCACATAGAGGAGTTTAGCTCCCATGGTTGAGACAAAGGATCTTCCATTCTATTACTAGTGTAGGACCCACTAATTCGGGGTACTTTGTCGCAGTAAGTGGGCTTAGCACTATATGACCATATAGTGTGACCAAACCCCCGTATTTTTTGAATATGTTCAGGTGTTTTTAACTAGCCCTGCAGGAAATGTCATTCTTGTATGTGTGCGCTGTAAAATATTTTGTATTGTGAGTCATGCTGACAGTTTGCTGGCAGGAGGAGTGAGCAGAGAGAAGAAACCATTCAGTGGCGGGTCTATGACCAAGCTGTATTTCTTATTTAAATGGAGAAAAATGACATCATTAAATCAATTTATTCTTTCTGGCAGAGCTGCCGGAACCCCAGGACTGGCTGAGTAGAATCAAACAATTCTTCACAGGTATTGTATACCACACGTATACAGTTCACATGTGCTTGCTTTCAGTTCTGCTGTTAAAGGAATTCCAAGGACTGAAATATAAGTCAGTCCTCTCCGCTCCTCCCAAGACCTTCTGCTCTCTAGCTCCCTTGTCTCCTCCTCTCATGCTCATCTCCAGGACTTCTCCTGAGCCTCCCCCATCCTCTGGAACACACTACCCCGATCTGTCCGGCTATCTCCTACTCTGTCCACTTTGAGGCGATCCCTGAAAACCCATCTCTTCAGGGTGGCCTCCAGCCAACAACCAAATCTTCTACTCCCCTCATCAGTTCATCCCTCACAGTCCCTACCTTTAGTTTCACCAACCCCTCCCTCTTAGATTGTAAGCTCCCAGGAGCTTCTCTAACCCTCTTATTTTGAATTGTACTGTTGGTGTATTGTCTCCCTACATTGTAAAGCGCTGCGCAAACTGTTGGCGCTATATAAATCCTGTATTATAATAATAATATAAGATCTGCCATTGATGGCTTGGCCTTTTTTTAAATGGCAGTTCTGCCTCTCTAACCTTCATTCTTGCTGCACTCTATAGTAAGTGACTACAAAGAAAATAGAATGTAGAGCAAGTACTGGGGAGCTTCACTGGCTACATGCTTTCTCTGGGTTACTTAGCAGTGAAACCAGAATTAGGATGACAGCCTCAGTGCCTGCACCTTCAAAACTATGCAAATCAACCATGCATCAGATATATTATTTTATGTTGTCTTTGAATGCTCAATAATCTGTCTGTGTAACACAACCACATGGGACCAATCCACACACTGCCTCAGCATATACATTTACATTAGTAAATAATGGCTTCAGCTTGGTCTCCTACCATCGGGAGAACCCCCTCTATTATGTTTCGCCCAGAAGGGCCTTAATTGTAGAGGCCTTTACTGGGTGAAACATGTTAGAGTGGGTTCTCCCATGGGTAGGAGACCAAGCTGAAGCTCACTATATGTTGAGGCAATGTGCATGTGGGTGCCATTTGGTTGAAGTCCTTGATGTGTCTGAAGAACCATTATTCAAACCAATCAGCACCTACAAACATTGTGGCATTGTAAAACTCTGACATTCACAGACAAGACTAGGCATGATGAGTACTGTAGTTCCTACAGTTCCTACAGGCCTAGAGTGGGATGATGTCATCAGGATTTACATGATTGTGTCATCTCTAAACCAGAATCTCAGTCCAGGGTGTAGATAGTGACCTTGGATGATGCCTAAAAGAGGATGTCACCATCCTTCTAGAGAGAAAAGTAGATAAAGTCATCAGCAGGGGTAGTAATGTGACCTCTGTGAAAGGGAATAGATGCCCCAATTTAGTCAACAGAAAAAAACAGCTGGCAACTCCATGAACCTCAAACTTCTTTATTATGCCATCCCAGTGAGTAGAAGGACCTTATTTGTTGAGGTCTTTACTGGGTGAAACATGTTATAGGGCGTACACACGGTCGGACTTTGTTCGGACATTCCGACAACAAAATCCTAGGATTTTTTCCGATGGATGTTGGCTCAAACTTTTTTTGTCTACACACGGTCGCACAAAGTTGTCGGAATTTCCGATCGCCAACCACGCGGTCACGTACACCAAGTACGACGAGACTAGAAAAGGCCGGTTCAGAACCAAGCGCGGCACCCTTTGGGCTCCTTTTGCTAATCTCGTGTTAGTAAAAGTTTGGTGAGAGACGATTCGCGCTTTTTCAGACTCGTGGCTTTCAGATCGTTTTCTGCCGTTCAGTTTGTGCTTGTGGGTTTGTATCTGCTCTTCAGTGCGTGCAGCAAGTTCCGCGTGACTTTAAGTAGTCATTGTATTCTTGTTCGTTCGTTACTGGTTTTCAGGTCGCTCTTCACAGGCCTTGCTGTTCTTCAGTGCGTTCTGTTACTTCGTTCTGAGCAGCCGACCGTTTTCTAGCCATGTTTCGTATGCGTACTCCTCGTAGAGTTCGTGCTGTGCGGGGGCTTGGTGTTGGGGTCCTGACCTTGACACAAGTCCAGTCCATGAACAGGGTGGGGAGGAGTTCATGGACCAAGAATTGGTTGCTTCTGCATCACCAGTTCTGTCATATGCCTTTGCTCCGTGAGATCCGTGAGAATAATCCTGATGATTTCAGGAACTTTCTCAGGATGACGGACCCCGTGTTTCACCGTCTGTTGGCTTCGCTGACCCCCTATATCAGCAGGCAGGATACCTGCATGAGGCAAGTCATCAGTCCGGAGCAGAGGTTGGTCGCTACCTTGCGGTATTTGGCGACAGGGAGAAGCCTGCAGGACTTGAAGTTCTCGACAGGCATCTCCCCCCAGGCTCTGGGGATCATAATCCCAGAGACCTGTTCTGCCATCATCCAGGTCCTGCAGAAGGAGTATATGAAGGTAAGATTTTTATCCTTTTATATCACATTTTATTGTATTGAATGTTTGCTAATATATTGTATTTCTTTCCTCATTCCCTAATTACCATGATTGTAATATGCTGTGAATGTCCCCTTTGTTCTCATGCATGCTGGATTTTTATGTAATTATTATTTTAGGTCCTTTATACATATTTGCCCTTCACTAACCTCCCAGCATGGTGTCTCCTGGCCTATATTCACCTCATGTAGTCACTTAACAATGTATTTTATCAGCTCCATAGTAGTGCTTTACCCCAAACACCCCCTAAAATGTTTGGAAATGTTATTTTTGATTTAAATTCAGGCAGAGTGCTAGAGGCTTTTTTTTTGTGGTGTCCCCAAATAATTTTTAGTAACCCTCCCTCCCCCAACTGCTAAGTCAGCTGATCCCAATTCTCTATCCTCAATCATCTATCTGCTGACTTTGCCAAACCCATACACACTATACCCACCTCTTTAGTGCTCAGATTTATGGATGAATTCCCCAAAGCATGTAGTGCAAGGGCCTGCCTGAATACTTTCAAATGGTACTGTTTAAAGTTTTTGTATCCTATTATTATCTTGATAGGTAATAGCAGAATGTCCAAATGTCCTCAAATGTGTACAATGTGTATTTATATCTTTGTATTATGACAATTCTTACCTGTCCAGTGGGCTGCCAATAGTGTAACTAAGGAGGGTCTGTTCAAAGTAATACCCATTATTTAGGCATTCATCTCTCAATGAAGTGAAGAGGGTTACCTGTCCAAGATTTCCACACACCCCCTATAATGTTAGAAATGGCCCATGAGAGGGGGGAGGGGGAATATGATAGGTGTACCTTATACTTTGGCGTTGTTAAATTCCCCTTAATAAATGCTATCTGGAGGTTGCCCCATAATGTTTGTGTCTAATCTGCTTGCCATGTTTCAGAGTAAAAATAGTAATGTTTATTGTTTTTTCCTTAACAGTTTCCTTCCACGCCACAGGAATGGCAGACTGTGGCCTCCCACTTTGCCGAGCGGTGGGACTTTCCTAACTGCGGAGGGGCAATTGATAGGAAACACGTCCACATCGTCCCACCACCCAACTCGGGGTCGTACTATTATAATTACAAGGGGTTCAATAGTATAGTGATGTTGGCGGTGGTGTCCGCTAATTACGACTTCTTGTATGTGGACGTGGGGAAGAATGGCCAGATGTCTGATGGTGGAGTCATCGCCCAGACGGAGTTCTACAGGCGTCTCCAGAATGGCAGCTTGGACTTGCCAGCTCCAGAGGACAATGTGGAAGGACTCCCATTTGTGTTCGTTGCTGATGAATCGTTTGCGCTGGGGGACCACCTGATGCGGCCATTCCCAATGAGGACCCTCACCCCGGAACAGAGGGTTTTTAATTACCGGCTGGCCAGAGCCCGAAGAGTGTTGGAGAACACATTTGGAATCCTGGCCAGCCGGTTCCGACTATTTATGACACCCATCCATATGGCGGAGTATAAACTGAAGCATATTATACTTGTGTGCTGTGTGCTCTATAACTTTTTAAGGAAACATTCGGCCAACTATGCTGGCTCAGTTGGGCCTGAGGCCAGAATCATACATCAAACCACACTGACGGCGCTTGAAAGTGGCCGTCCCGGCTTGCCCTCCCTGAGTGCCCGTGATGTCCGGTAACGCTACCTGGAGTTCTTTGCAGGTAGGGGGGCTATCAATATGCCAGACAATCTGTGAAGCCTTTTTATAATAATAAAAAAAAAAGAAATTCTTTGTGGACATTTACTGCTTGTGTTTGTTTTAGCTGACCCTGACAGAAATGTGTTGAGTCCAGAAAATGTCGTGATTGTGTAACCTTATTATACAAAGCACTGTTGGCTGATATTTCCTAAATGCAAAAACACATTTCACTACAAGTGCACTTGCAACTGCACTGAGACTGCACTTGTAGTGCAAAGAGGATTTGCCCTTAGGAAATAACCCCCATTTTTGCTGAAAACAGCAATTACATCACCCCAAAAGTGTTGTAGTGTTGAGACAATAATCCACACATTCTTGAGTAACCAACTTTTTTATACCTGCACAATCACATGTGCATTTACCAAAGGTTTTTAAAACAAACCAACATGTTTGTTGTATAACAATTTTTGGAGTAGCATTATCAAAAATCGAAATGTCCATTTAAGATAAAACAGGCCTGTGTAAAACCAACAAGAAAGCCAAAAAACTTGAACTTACAAAGTTCACATATGGTAAAACCTGAAGGCTATATCAGACATCAGTATTTAGGAACTGGGTTTGATATAGCGTTCAGATGGGGGGAAATCCCCCCTGGAAAAGCCAAATTTGGAAGATGCACACCAATTTACGAATGTCAACATGTGGTAGCTGCCATCAGGGGGGATCAAGGGATGTGTTTTGGGGGAGCAAGCCCTTCCTCAACCCTACTTTATAATTGAGGAAGGGGTTGCACCCCCAAAACGCGTCCATTGATCTCCCGTGATGGCAGATAGCACATGTTGACACACTGTGTGCATCCTCCAAATTTGGCTTTTCAAAACATTGCAAAAAGTTTTAAAAGATTGGACCACAATCCAAAAAGTGATTTTGTGGGGTTTTAAATTCGCCCCAAAACATCAATGATGTTATTATTTTTTTTAATCACATCATTGATTTTTTGCTGTATGTTTTGCAGTTCTACATTACACCCCATGATCTCCCCGATCAGGATCTGGGCACTTTCTGATGTGAAAGGATCTGGATCCCTAACATCACGATCACCTAAAAAGAGAGAAACAAAACAAAAACAGGTATCAAAAATCTTCCACCATCCATCTCTTTTACCTGAGCCTGTGGTCGCAGACACTCACCTGTTGTGGTGCCAATCTCCACCACATCTTCTTCCTCCTGCTCTTCTTGGGTTGGTGTTAGTTCCCCTTCTTCCAGAGGTGGGGGGTCTGTGGTCTCCTCGGATGAGGGGTGTCCTCCGAGTCTTTTCTCCCCTATGTAAAACAAAAATGGTATAATTAGCACACAGATATTTGATGGCAGAACTAGAAATAGGAAACATTGCTTGGAAGTGGGGTACAATTGTCTATTTTGGCAGAGTTCCAAGATGTATTTTTTTTATTGGCCTTTGTCAAGCTGCAATACTTTACCTGTTTGGTACAAGCTTCACAGATGTAGCCCCCCCTATAGTATACACTGGAGCACCTGTGTGGCCCCCCTAATAAAAATGGTGTTCTTGTGTCCCACACTAGTGCTCCAGTGTCCAGATGTGAAAACAGCTGCTCAGTGTCCTCTCCTTACACACAATCTAGTTTGCATTTCATTCGAGTAACAAACCCATCTACACAAACAAATATTTGGCATCCAAGTAGGCCCAAAAAAATTGTGGGAAAATGCATATGGCCTAAACAATGGTGTTTTAGAGGCCGAAAGAAAAATGTTTAATACGAACGAATAATGGGCCCATGAACATTAAAGTTGCCCTTTTAAACGTTACAATTAATAAAAGCATATGGAGCAGCACGAATGGAATAAAGACAGAAAGAATAGGAACACAGCACAACTACTTACTTTTTTGCAGCACTCTCCAGATCTTTCGGTACTGCTCTGGCTCTCTCAATTTCAGGTCTGACCACCGCTTCCTGAGCTGATCTTTCGATCGTCGTACCCCGAAATTCTTGTGCAGACTTTTGATCACTTTCGCCATGATCTTGGCCTTTCTGATATTGGGGTTGGGGTAAGGCCCATACTTTCCGTCATAGTCGGACTTCTTCATGATGTCGACCATCTCCAACATCTCCCCAAAGGACATATTTGTGGCCTTAAAACATCTCCTTCTGGATCGGGACGTGTCCGGATCCGGGCTTTCCTCCTCCTCCTCGTTCCTGCAATTATCACGCACCTGCTGTGACTCCGCCATGTGCTCTTCCCCCACTGCGCCGAACGAAAAAGGGGCAGGGAATAGACTAGAAAGAACGTCAGGGGCAGGCGGAGTTACACGCATGCGCAGTGTATATAAAGCGTAACACACGTGCGTATTACGTACGATCTGTGAGCGGAGGAAGGAGCATTGGACGTGCCGATCGTAAGAATGAAGGTAAGAGACAAACTTCTGCCTATACTGCTTCTACATTGAGGCCTATATAGTAACAAGATTAGGAGAGTTTTGTCTGACATTAGGCTTTGTCTTGTGTTGTGTCTTGCAGTGAACATGGATATGCTACTGAAAGATAATGACTTCATGTCAGTATACGTAGATATGTTAAGGGAGCTGCCCTGTCTGTGGGAGATTAAACACCCCCATTTCAAGAACCAAGCAAAGAGGAAGGCAGCACTGGAGCAATTGTGTGAAATTGTGAAGCAGGTGATCCCCACGGCAGACATCACCTATTTAAAGAAATTAATTGGTGGCCTGAGGAGCACATATCTAAGGGAGCGCAAGAAAGTTCAGGATTCACAGAGATCCGGAGCAGCAGATGACATCTATGTCCCCAGGATGTTGTACTACGACAGGCTGCATTTTCTGGCAGGCCAGACTGAACCCAGGCCATCCCTCTCAAGTCTTCCTTCCACGCTTCCTTCCCCCCCGGCTGAGGCTTCTGACGCCCAACCTGGGCCTTCCAGGCAACAACACAAGGAGGAGCCCAGATTGTGCCAGGTATAGCATTCCTCTAAATGTTTCTGCTTGTACAATCAATGATGTTAACTAGATGTTAGTTGGGAGTACTAATTTATGATTGTGATTGATGAAGCAACAACTAAAACCATGTCCCTTTTTCATACACAGGGAAGTCTCAGCCAGGAGGTGGCCGGGCCGAGCCGGCTGGCTGATCTGCAGGTCCCTTCACCCCCACTGGAAAAAGAAAGTGGCAGTAGGAGGAGTGCCCTAGAGGAGGCTACCAGAGGACTCTTTTGGAGGGCTACAGAGGTCCTGGGAGCACGACAGACCATGGAGGAGGACATTGCTGCCGTCATTGCATATAAAATGCAGAGGATGGAGGAGGGACAACAAGTCATGTGTGAGGCGCTCATATCGGAGGCTCTTAAGAAAGGTATGAGGAGCCAAATTACAGCTCAGACACACCTTTGCGATGGTCCTCCTCCTCCTCCTGCAGGTCCTCGTCCTCCCTCTCCTCCAGGTCCTCCCAGTCCTCCTCCAGGTCCTACTCCTCCTCCTGCCACATCTCCAACTGCACAGCCACACCTGGGAAGGAAGCGTGAAAGGAAAACCAGAAAGTGAGGACCCTGGATCCAGTCTGGTCGGCCAAAAAATGCAGCCTCTTGTGGTACCACAGCCTGGGGACATACATGTCATCTGCTGCTATCCGGATCTCTGCGAATTCTGGACCAGACTGCCCTCCCTTACATATGGACTCCTCAGGCCACCAATTTTGATGTTCAAGAGTTGATGTCTGCCATGGGGGTCCCAGGCTTCGCTAATTTCTCCTGTTGATCCAGCGTTGCCTCCCTCTTTGTTTGGTTCTGAGCCCTTAATAAAGGATTTTTGTTTTGAATTATACTCTCCTATGTGTTTTACTTCAAAAATGACAGTTGGTTTGTGAGGATTCAGGTACATTTCAAATATACAATGTGAAATGAACAAGGGACACCAACACCAAACAATCTCCTGGAGATTAAATAATAAAAGATATCAATGGTATTGGGGTAACTTGACACACAAAACACACACAAAAATATTCTGGAGTAAAAATAAAAATAACATTGAACAAAGATCAGCCTTTGAAAAAATACAAACATTAAATAAAAAAAAAAAAAGGCTTAAAATCCACAAAAAAATTAAATAAAAAAAAAAAATATGTCAGATGTGACAACTAATAACAATATATTCAGGGAATCCCAATAAAAAAACAAAAATAAAACTTTGTGAGAAGTGTGTGTGAATATGAGCAGCAAAACTACTTCATTCTTGTCACATTATAAAGAAGAAGAGAGTGCGCTGTATTAAACCATTTTTAACATTGCAGCGTGACGAAAGTGCTGTATCCATTGCGAACGCTAAGTTTACCAGAACGAGCTGTTCCGTCTTGGAATTTCTTCTGAGCATGCGTGTCACTTTGTGCGTCGGAACAGGCCACACACGGTCGGAATTGACGCGATCAGATTTTGTTGTCTGAAAATTTTATCTCCTGCCCTCCAACTTTGTGTGTCGGAAAATCCGATGGAAAATGTCCGATGGAGCCCACACATGGGTCGGAATTTCCGACAACACGCTCCGATCGGACATTTTCCATTGGAAAATCTGACCGTGTGTACGGGGCATTAGAGTGGGTTCTCCCATGAGTAGGAGACCAAGCTGAAGCTCACTATATGTTGAGGCAATGTGCAGATGGATGCCATTTGGTTGAAGTCCTCGATGTGTCTGAAAACCATTATTCAACCCAATCAGCACCTTCAAACATTGTGCCCAGTTAGCTGGGATAACAGATTGGGGCATCTCAAACAGAAGCAATGCATCGCTCAGAGCAGTGGAGCCATGGTATGTAGCTGGAAGCTGTATTCCAGGTGCCCAAGCTGTGGTGTCCTCCCATCCACCAAAAGACAATATAGGCAACAAAAAAAAAAAAATAGCTGGCAAGAACCTCAAACATCTTTATTATGACATCCCAGGGAGTAGACAGACAGTGTCAGATGCATTTCGGCAATAGTTGTGCTGTGAACAAGGCTTATCACTGAAACGCATCTGCCACTGTCTGTCTACTCACTAGGATGGCATAATAAAGAAGTTTAAGGTTCATGGAGTTGCCAGTTTTTTTTTTTCTGTTGACTAGATTTGGACATCTAATTCCCTTTCACAGAGGTCACATTACTGCCCCTGCTGATGACTTTATCTACTTTTCTCTCTAGAAGGATGGTGACATCTTCTTTCAGGCATCATCCAAGGTCACTGTCTACCTCCTGGACTGAGATTCTGGTTCAGAGATGACACAATCATGTAAATCCTGATGACATGGTCTCACTCTAGGCAATTGAACTGAAGCTCAGGGAAAGGGGGGGGCTTACTGATGAAAAAAAAAAAAAGATGGAGCATTGATTGGAAAAATTATACTGATGTTGTCAGAGATGTATTCATGCAGATGTGTAAAGATACTGACAGGTCCACTGTAAGAGACTCTGCCTCCTTCCCCAGTGCTTGCAGCAGCTGTTCTTTTCTCAGATTGAGTGAAGTTATCCTCTCTCTCTAAGAAAGGGGCAGCCTGTGTGTTTTTTTGTTGGAGTAGATCAGTCAGAAGTAGGGATCAGATGAATATAGCTGGGTTTGGTTTGAGAAGGGTTCAGGGAGCTTAAGGATGATCTGGTGCCAAATTCCCACATCTGAACCCCATTAAAGTCAATGGGAGTCATGGGAGGCTGGGTACTGCCATGGGGGATCAACACCAAGCAAGCAAGAAAAAAAAATGTTTGGTGGGAGCTGCAATTTTAATAATGGTTAAAGTAAAACATTAAAATGTAAAATTCCTTTAACCACTTCAATACCGGGCACTTCCCCCCATTCCTGCCCAGGACAATTTTCAGCTTTCAGCGCTGTCGCACTTTGAATGACAATTGCGCAGTCACGTAACACTGCACCCAAACTAAATTTTTATCATTTTCTTCCCACAAACAAAGCTTTCTTTTGGTGGTATTTGATCAATTCTGGGGTTTTTATTTTGTTGCTACAAAAGACCGAAATTTTTGAAAAAAAACAAGTTTTTCTTTGTTTCTGTTATAAAATTTGGTTTTCTCCTTTACTGATGGGCACTAATAAGGCAGCACTGATGGGCACTGATAAGGTGTCACTGATGGGCACTGATGAGTAGGCACTGATATGTAGAATTGATGGGCACTGATAGGAGGCACTGATATGCAGCACTGATGGGCACCGATAGGTGGCAATGATATGCAGCACTGATGGGTACTGATGGGCATTGACAGGCAGCACTAATTGGCACTGATAAGCAGCACTGATTGGCACTAACAGGTGGCATTGATGGACACTAATAGATGGCACTGATGGGCAGCACCAATTGGGCAGGTACTGACAATTGTTAATGCTGGGAACTGATTGGCACTGTGATGGACACTGATTGGCACTATGGTGGGCACTGATTTGCACTGTGGTTGGCACTGGCACTTAATTGAGCACTGACAGGAGTTAATGATGGGGCACTGACTGGCAGCGGCTGGGCACTAATTGGCAGCTGATGGGTACATTTGATAGGGGCACAGACCCCCCCTCTGACAGGGAGAGCCGCCGATGGGCTCTCCCAGTCAGTACAAACCGATGAATGCCATTTACCTGCACTTCCTGGTTCACGCGATAATCAACTGTGATTGGTCACAGCTTATCACGTGGTAAGAAGTCTGCATCAGAGGCTTCTTACCACGATCGGAGATGCAGTGTCAGACTGACATGACGCACTTGCGGGTGCGTGCCAGCATATTATCCTGCTGGATGTCATATGACGCCCAGTCAGAATAACAGAACCACTTCCCGGCCACCAATCTTCTATCTGCTATAGGCCGGGCGGGAAGTGGTTAAATAACATGTCTGGATTCCCTGGCAACACCGACATTTACAAAGAAAAAATGCTGTTAAATTGCTGGCAAATAACAGTTTCCAGACCCTTATCTTGATGGGGGTCTGGTATGATGATGGGGGGTCTGGTATGATGATGGGGGGTCTGGTATGAATTCCAAGGGGGACTCCAAGCAAGAGCAAAATCCATAGCAGACCCTTATATATCAATGCAGCCTGGCAGGCCAGAAAAGTAGGGGGTCAGTCACGTACTTCCAACCTGCTTCCCGAACCATACCAGGACACATGCCCTTAATATAGGGAAGGGTCCATTCCAGTGGTGTTTCCCATAGCAAAGCACCTTTTCCCCATGATGATGAATACCAGAGCCTCCTCCCCACAACCCTGGCCCAGTCTGTGGATGGGGGGGCTTATCAGAATCTGCTAATTACAGTTTCCAGCCTCTTACTTTTGATTGTAAACAAATGGCTGGGGATTCCCTTCATTCACACCAGACCATTACCCTACATGAGGGTCTTGTAAAAATACATACTAGACCCTTATCTTGATGGGGGTCTGGTATGATGATGGGGGTCTGGCAGGATGATGGGGGTCTGGTAGGATGATGGGGCTCTGGCAGGATGATGGGGCTCTGGCAGGATGATGGGGGTCTGGCAGGATGATGGGGGTCTGGTATGATGATGGGGCTCTGGCAGGATAATGGGGCTCTGGCAGGATGATGGGGGTCTGGCAGGATGATGGGGGTCTGGTATGATGATGGGGGTCTGGCAGGATGACGGGGCTCTGGCAGGATGATGGGGCTCTGGCAGGATGATGGGGGTCTGGCATGATGTTGAGGGTCTTGTATGATGATGGGGGTCTGGCATGATAATGGGGGTCTGGCATGATAATGGGGGTCTGCTATGATGATGGGGGTCTGGCATGATGATGGGGGTCTGGCATGATGATGGGGACTCCAAAACAAAATCCATAGCAGATCCTGAAAAACAATGTAGCCTGGCAGCCAAGAAAAGTAGGGGGTCAATCATGTGCTTCCACCCCGTTTCCTGAACCATACCAAGCCACATGCCCTCAATATAGGGAGGGTACCATTCCAGTGGTGTTTCCCATAGCAAAGCACCTTGTCCCCATATTGATGAATACAAGCGCCTCCTCCCCAAAACCCTGGCCCAATCTGTGGGTGGGGGGGTTATCAGAATCAAAGTCCCTTTAACAATAAAAGGGCCCCTAAATACCAGCCCCTCCATGTGAAAGAGAAAGGGGTACACAGTGTCCCTACACAGTCACAAAACACGTGTAGATAAAAACACACCTTTTGACAAGTGTTTTATGAAAAAAAAAAATGTCCCATTATGAAAATCCATTATCACTCACATCATCCAGGGACAATCATGATGAACATTGCCCACCAAATTGCTAAAAGAAAAAACCTGCCAACTGATGGGCTTGTCTTATCCCATCGCTACACTCACAACAAATGGCAGCTCTGGTCCTGTCTACTAAATGTAAACAATAGAGTGGGGTATTCCCAAAATATTGCCAGGTGGTTATATCTGGGAAATGAGGTAATCTCCTGTAGCTGTTGACATGACCATATTTGGTCAGTGATGTCAGTGCTATCTCCGCCCCTTTGATTACATGGCTGGAAATTCCTGGCCAGCAAGTGAATGAGGCTCGATGATGTCACTGACTGCTAAAGACATGGCTGGTGCCTGCTGCTTCCTTCACAACCTCTAACAGGGGAAGAATGAAGCTCCGATATGTAGCGGTAGACAAAACACTACTCTATATGACATTTGTCTCCTGCCCAGGCAGATAAAAGGCTGGATCAGCTAAGAGCTCTCTGAGATCGATGTTCTGTCCTATTCTATGATTTGTGGCTTTAAGAGAAAAAGAAAGATGGCTTACAAAATGTTAGTAAATCTTGTTGATCTGGTAAAATGACTTTCAGGGGAACTACAGACCAACGTGTGGAGGAGCTGTGTAAACTCTGCTTTGTTTTAATTATTTTAAGGTAAGGAAACCAGCGATCCTAGCGACGATGATGATGAGGATGATGATGAGCAGAATGAGAAGAAGGATGATGATGGTAATGATGAAAACAATAGGTGAGAAACTGTGGATATCTCACCATTTTTTTTTCCATTATTGTTTCATAGGTGGCAAAAATACATAAAAAGGCAACAAGTTCTTCTAACAGGTCCACAGGCCAGTTAGAATAGTTGTGCTAAAAATAGGGTTGGAAGGGGTTGGGAGGGTGTAATGAGGAATGTATTAAATACACAACTCTACCTCCAGTATCTCCTCTATAATGAACCTCTCCTCTTCCTGTCAGGGCTGGGCTCAGCCCTTCCTTCTCAAAGCTGGCAGCTCACCTGTCGGCTAATTGCCAGCTCCTATCTCTCCACAGTTACTCAGCTGTTGATGATATCCTGCTCGTCAGTCCTGCCTACTTAAGCCATCCAGGCCAAAGGATCTCTGCCTTCACCTTGGTCAACATCACAGAAACTATCTCCTGCGTTCTTGTTTAAAGACTTGCTTTGCTGACTGTAAGGGCTTACCTAGGTTGGAGTCCATGATGCAGAGATGTATGCTCACCCTTGCTAGTACACACAGCCCACGGTAACAGGGTAATAAGCTACCTGGGCTGTGAATCTGTGCACGGGGGCTTGACAGGAATTAGCCAAAGGGTAGTCGAGGTAAAGTCGTAGTCAGGGATTCCAGAAGACAGAGTAAATGATAAGCAGAGCCAGGGTCAGAAGCCGGAGTCAGTCTTGGAACGCTGTAACAGAACACAGGAATACTGAAACCTTAGGCAAAACAGGAAACAAGAGACAATGAACTGACAAAGCCCTCAGAGTGAGGTAGTGTTTTATACCCAGCTGATTGGATAAACTGCCTCAGCTGAACCAGGAGTGACAGGTACAATCAGAGTATCGCCCTCAGTACTTCATGCAGAACTTGGCATAGCTGGAAAGCAGGCTGAAAGGAACTGAGGTGTGGCTCAGAGGCAAAGTAACAGGAGCAATAAACAGGCAGTCATAGGTTCAATACCTCCTTGAGCCCCTTGGGCGTGACCACGCCTGGCCGTCTGCATGGCACGGTAGGGATCGTGACACTGACATTCCTTCTGGCTCCTCTATACTGAGCCTCTCCTCTACCTCCAGTATCTTCTCTATACTGAGCCTCTCCTCTACCTCCAGTATCTTCTCTATACTGAGCATGTCCTCTACCTCCAGGATCTCCTCTATACTGAGCCTCTCCAGTATCTTCCCTATACTGAGCCTCTCCTCTACCTCCAGTATCTTCTCTATACTGAGCCTCTCCTCTACCTCCAGTATCTCCTCTACACTGAGCCTCTCCGCTACATCCAGTATCTTCTCTATACTGAGCCTGGCCTCTACCTCCAGTATCTCCTCTATACTGAGCCTCTCCTCTACCTCCAGTATCTCCTCTATACTGAGCCTGTCCTCTACCTCCAGTATCTCCTCTATACTGAGCCTCTCCTCTACCTCCAGTATCTTCTCTATACTGAGCCTCTCCTCTACCTCCAGTATCTCCTCTATACTGAGCATGTCCTCTACCTCCAGGATCTCCTCCATACTGAGCCTCTCCTCTACCTCCAGTATCTCCTCTATACTGAGCCCCTCCAGTATCTCCTCTATACTGAGCCTCTCCTCTACCTCCAGTATCTCCTCTATAATGAACCCCTCCAGTATCTCCTCTATACTGAGCCTCTCCTCTACCTCCAGTATCTTCTCTATACTGAGCCTCTCCTCTACCTCCAGTATCTTCTCTATACTGAGCATGTCCTCTACCTCCAGGATCTCCTCTATACTGAGCCTCTCCTCTACCTCCAGTATCTCCTCTATACTGAGCCTCTCCAGTATCTTCCCTATACTGAGCCTCTCCTCTACCTCCAGTATCTCCTCTATACTGATCCTCTCCTCTACCTCCAGTATCTTCTCTATACTGAGCCTCTCCTCTACCTCCAGGATCTCCTCTATACTGAGCCTCTCCTCTACCTCCAGTATCTCCTCTATACTGAGCCTCTCCAGTATCTTCCCTATACTGAGCCTCTCCTCTACCTCCAGTATCTCCTCTATACTGAGCCTCTCCTCTACCTCCAGTATCTTCTCTATACTGAGCCTCTCCTCTACCTCCAGTATCTCCTCTATACTGAGCATGTCCTCTACCTCCAGGATCTCCTCCATACTGAGCCTCTCCTCTACCTCCAGTATCTCCTCTATACTGAGCCCCTCCAGTATCTCCTCTATACTGAGCCTCTCCTCTACCTCCAGTATCTCCTCTATAATGAACCCCTCCAGTATCTCCTCTATACTGAGCCTCTCCTCTACCTCCAGTATCTTCTCTATACTGAGCCTCTCCTCTACCTCCAGTATCTTCTCTATACTGAGCATGTCCTCTACCTCCAGGATCTCCTCTATACTGAGCCTCTCCTCTACCTCCAGTATCTCCTCTATACTGAGCCTCTCCAGTATCTTCCCTATACTGAGCCTCTCCTCTACCTCCAGTATCTCCTCTATACTGATCCTCTCCTCTACCTCCAGTATCTTCTCTATACTGAGCCTCTCCTCTACCTCCAGGATCTCCTCTATACTGAGCCTCTCCTCTACCTCCAGTATCTCCTCTATACTGAGCCTCTCCAGTATCTTCCCTATACTGAGCCTCTCCTCTACCTCCAGTATCTCCTCTATACTGATCCTCTCCTCTACCTCCAGTATCTTCTCTATACTGAGCCTGTCCTCTACCTCCAGTATCTCCTCTATACTGAGCCCCTCCAGTATCTCCTCTATACTGAGCCTCTCCTCTACCTCCAGTATCTCCTCTATACTGAGCCTCTCCTCTACCTCCAGTATCGCCTCTATACTGAGCCCCTCCAGTATCTCCTCTATACTGAGCCTCTCCTCTACCTCCAGTATATCCTCTATACTGAGCCTCTCCTCTATTTCCAAATTTCCAAATTACAATAGTAACAAATTTAAAGTAATCCAAAATAACGAAACAAAATTTTGGACAGAATTCAAACAGTTTTCAAATCAAATTTCAATAGTTTTCAAATAGAATTTGAATTTCTGAAGATAAATAGGAATAGAATAGAAAAGAATATAATGGAATAGAAAAGAATAGAATAGAAAAAAAATTAGAATATAGTAGAGGAAAACAGAACAGAATACAAAAAAAAAAGAAGAGAAACAAATAGAATACAAAAAAAGGGATAGAATAGAAAATAAAAGAATAGAGTAAGGCAGAACAAAATAGAACAGAAAGTAAAAGAACAGAATAAAATACAATAGAAAATAAAGGTATAGAACAGAATAAAAAAATAAAATAGAAAGAATATAACCATCTTCTCAAATTTGAATTTCAAATAGAATACATTAGAATTTTAATACAATGGAAAAAAAATAAAATAGAAAAGAATAGAATAGAATTTAAAAAAATAGAATAGAATAGAAAGAATATTTCCCAAAATTTGAATAAAATTATTTCGAATTAGAAAAGAATAGAAAAGAATAGATTAGAATAGAATAGAAAATGAAAGAATTAGATGGAACAGAATTAACCAGAAGAGCGTAGAAGAGAAATGAATAGTATAGAAAAAAAAAAAACAATAGAATAGAATATAACCATCTTCAGAAATTCAAATTTCGAATAGAAAAAAATTTGAATTTTAAAGGAATAGAAAAATAAAAGAATAGAATTAAAAAAAAAAAAACAATAGAATAGAATGGAATATATAAAATATAACCATCTTCAAAAATTCCAATTTTGAATAGAATAAATTTGATTTAGAATGGAATTTGATTTGAATGCAATTCAAATGGAATTACAATGGAATTCAAATTGAATTCAAATTGATTTGAATTTTCCAAATTTGGTCGAATTGAGTTCAATTTGACCGAATTCGGAAAATTAAAATTGATATGAATTCAAATAAACTAAACAAATTCCAAAAATGAATTAAACAAATTTAACTAAACAAATTTATGTAAATAACGAATCAAAATGATGCTGGGGGAAGAACTCCTCCAGTGAGAGTGGGGGGGGGGGGGAGCGAAGGGAAAGGAAAGACAGATTCTGGTGGTAGGGGACTTAATTCTTAGAAAGACAGAGAGGCCAATCTGTAACAAAGACCTGAAGCGCCGAACAGTATGTTGTCTACCAGGCGCTCGGGTTCGGCACATCACGGATCTGGTGGACAGATTACTGGGAGGGGCTGGGGAAGACCCGGCTGTCATGGTGCACGTTGGCACCAATGACAAAGTCAGAGGCAGATGGAGTGTCCTAAAGAACGATTTTAGGGACTTAGGAGCTAAATTGAGGAAAAGGACCTCCAAGGTAGTATTCTCAGGAATACTACTGGTACATCGAGCCACACCAGAAACACAGAGGGAAATTAGGGAAGTAAACAAGTGGCTGAGGAGCTGGTGTAGTAAGGAGGGGTTTAGGTTCCTGGATGCGATGGGGGGGGCCCAGAGGTAGAGATAGTCAGCGTGGAATATATTCCAGAGGGTAGTATTGGGGGCATTAGTTGACTAAAGTACATAAACCAAAGGCAAGTATAGTCCTAGTTGCAATCTTGGAACACCCAATAAGAGGATAGTATGCGACCGGTCTAAACTATGTGGCATTTCCACCAATGCCAGAAGCCTGGCGGACAAGATGGGTGAACTAGAGATACTGTTGTACGAAGAAGATTTGTATTTTGTGGGAATTTCAGAGACCTGGTTCAACAGCTCTCATGATCGGCTGGCAAACATTCAAGGGTATACCCTTTTATGCAGGGATAGAGAGGGTAAACAATGGGGAGGGGTATGCCTATATATCAAGAATAATGTATAAGTGAATGTGAGAGATGACATCACTAAGGGAGCTAGGGAGGAGGTGGAATCCTTATGGGTAGAGATCCAAAGGGATGAAGCTAAGGGTAAAATAATACTGGAAGTATGCTATAGGCCTCCTAACCTGATGGTGGAAGGGGGGACAGATCTCCTATCACAAGTTGGATTAGCAGCAAGGATGGGAGGTGTCATAATGGGGGATTTTAATTATCTAGACATAGACTGGGCGGAGGGAACCACGCGTTCGTCTAAGGCTCGCCAGTTCCTAAATGCCTTGCAGGACAATTTCATGGTTCAGATGGTAGATGCACCAACTAGAAATAAAGCGTTACTAGATCTACTGATTACCAACAATACAGACCTGATCACAGATGTGGCAATACGGGGCAATTTAGGAAACAGCAATCACAGTTCAATTGGCTTTAGTATAAATCACACAAATAGGAAACATAACGGGGAGTACAGAGACATTGAATTTCAAAAGAACCAACTTCCCTAAACTATGAACCTTGTTAGAAGGCATAAATTGGGATAAAATCTTAGGAACAAAGAACACAGAGGAGAGATGGGTTTGCTTTAAGAGCGTATAAAAAAGGGCATTAGTCAGTGCATCCCAATGGGTAATAAATTTAAAAGAGCGAACAAAAGTACTGAATAAATGAATGAATAATTTGTAAAGTGCAGCAAATGCGAACTGAAACAAAAGTCCTGGATGGCTTAACACCAATGTAAAAATGCATATAAAAGCAAAAGAGAAAGCCTTCAAAAAATACAAGGTTGAGGGATCATCGTCAGCATTCAAAAGTTATAAAGAATGCAACAAGATATGTAAAGGTGCAATTAGGGGGGCTAAATAGAACACGAAAGACACATAGCGGCGGAGAGCTAAAAAAAATTCCAAGAAATTCTTTAAGTATGTAAACAGTAAAAAAGGGAGGACAGACCATATTGGCCTCATAAAGAATGAGGAAGAACATCTGGTTACAAAGGATGGGGAGATGGCACAGGAAGCACCTTCATGATTAACAGAGGACAGAATTAAAATTAGACTTGGGAAAATTAACATTAATAAATCACCGGGACCAGATGGCTTGCACCCGAGGGTACTTGGGGAACTCAGTCAAGTAATTGCTGGACCATTGTTCCTCATTTTTACTGACAGTCTACTGACCAGAATGGTATTAGGTGATTGGAAAAAAGCCAATGTAGCACCATTATTTAAAAAGGGCCCAAAATACATCCCTGGAAATTACAGACCAGTTAGCCTAACATCAATAGTATGCAAGCTCTTGGAGGGGATGATAAGGGACTATATACAAGATTTTATTAATGAGAACGGTATCATTAGCAGTAATCAGTATGGATTCATGAAGAATCGTTCTTGCCAAACCAATCTATTAACCTTCTATGAGGAGGTGAGTTGCCATCTAGATAAAGGAAGGCCCGTAGACGTGGTGTATCTGGATTTTGCAAAAGCAATTGACACAGTTCCCCATAAACGTTTACTGTACAAAATATGGTCAGTTGGCATGGACAATAGGATGAGTACATGGATTAAAAACTGGCTACAAGGGTGGGTCAGAGGGTGGTGATAAATGGGGAGTATTCGGAATGGTCAAGGGTGGGTAGTGGGGTCCCCCAGGGTTCTGTACTGGGACCAATCCTATTTAATTTATTCATAAATGACCTGGAGGATGGGGTAAACAGTTCAATCTCTGTATTTGCAGGCGATACTAAGCTAAGCAGGGTAATAACTTCTCTGCAGGATGTGGAAGCCTTGCAAAAAGATCTGAACAAATTAATGGGGTGGGCAACTATATGGCAAATGAGGTTTAATGTAGAAAAATTTAAAATAATGCATTTGGGTGGCAAAAATATGAATGCAATCTATACACTGGGGGGAGAACCTCTGGGGGAATCTAGGATGGAAAAGGACCTGGGGGCCCTAGTAGATGATAGGCTCAGCAATGGCATGCAATGCCAAGCTGCTGCTAACAAAGCAAACAGAATATTGGCATGCATTAAAAAGGGGATCAACTCCAGAGATAAAAGGATAATTCTCCCACTCTACAAGACTCTGGTCCAGCCGCACCTGGAGTATGCTGTCCAGTTCTGGGCACCAGTCCTCAGGAAGGATGTACTGGAAATGGAGCGAGTACAAAGAAGGGCAACAAAGCTAATAAAGGATCTGGAGGATATTAGTTATGAGGAAAGGTTGCGAGCACTGAACTTATTCTCTCTGGAGAAGGCACGCTTGAGAGGGGATATGATTTCAATTTTTAAATACCATACTGGTGACCCCACAATAGGAATGACAAGACCCATGGCCACCAAAATTAGAAGAAAAGAGGTTTAACCTTAAACTGCGTAGAGGGTTCTTTACTGTAAGAGCGGCAAGGGTGTGGAATTCCCTTCCACAGGCTGTGGTCTCAGTGGGGGGCTTCGATAGTTTCAAAAAACTATCCTGAACGACCGCAACATACAGGGATATACAATGTAATACTGACATATAATCACACACATAGGTTGGACTTGATGGACTCGGACTTGATGGATTGAGATAAACCATTGGGTGCTGGCGTGGGCATCTTGAGTACAGGAAACCGGCAGTGAAGCTATGCAGCTTCACAGCCAGTTTCCTACTGCACATGCGCAAAGCACGCTGCGCTTTGTGAATGAGCCTGAGGCTACAGGGACCTGTGAAGTGTCCCAGAAGGCTGCGAGGAAAGAAGGGGGGGGCCTTCTGGCTCAGTTCACCTCTGTAAAAACCAGCTACCCGCTCCCCCCCCCCAAAAAAAATGTCAAATGTGGCAGTGGAGGGGAGGAGGATGCAAACAAGCACAGCTTCCCCTTTTGGGTGGAGCTAAGCTATAAGTCCACGATTTGCCAGTAATCCACAAATGCAATAAGTCAATAACTGTCAGCTAAGTGTCCATAAGAGTCCTCAGGTTTCAAACCCCATAGGGAATCCAGACTGGGCCCCCAAATGGGGACACAGTCCGACAGAATAACAACCTACAACTTGGCAGTAGGGATGAGCTTTGAGTTTGAGTCGAACTCATGTTTGACTCGAACATCGGCTGTTCGCCAGTTCGCCGAACAGCGAACAATTTGGGGTGTTCGCGGCAAATTCGAAAGCCGCGGAACACCCTTTAAAAGTCTATGGGAGAAATCAAAAGTGCTCATTTTAAAGGCTAATATGCATGGTATTGTCCTAAAAAGTGTTTGGGGACCCGGGTCCTGCCCCAGGGGATATGGATCAATGCAAAAAAAAGTTTTAAAAATGGCCGTTTTTTCGGGAGCAGTGATTTTAATAATGCTTAAAGTCAAACAATAAAAGTGTAATATTCCTTTAAATTTCGTACCTGGGGGGTGTCTATAGTATGCCTGTAAAGGGGCGCATCTTTTCCGTGTTTAGAACAGTCTGACAGCAAAATTACATTTCAAGAGGAAAAAAGTCATTTAAAACTACTCGCGGCTATTGCATTGCCGACAATACACATAGAAGTTCATTGATAAAAACGGCATGGGAATTCCCCACAGGGGAACCCCGAACCAAAATTTAAAAAAAAATTACGTGGGGGGTCCCCCTAAATTCAATACCAGGCCCTTCAGGTCTGGTATGGATATTAAGGGGAACCCCATACCAAAAAAAAAAAAGACGTAGGGGTCCCCCTCAAAATTCATACCAGACCCTTATCCGAGCACGCAACCTGGCAGGCTGCAGGAAAAGAGGGGGGGACGAGAGAGCGCCCCCCCTCCTGAACCATACCAGGCCACATGCCCTCAACATTGGGTAGGGTGCTTTGGGGTCCCCCCTAAAGCACATTGTCCCCATGTTGATGAGGACAAGGGTCTCATCCCCACAACCCTGGCCAGTGGTTTTGGGGGTCTGCGGGTGGGGGGGGTTTATCAGAATCTGGAAGCCCCCTTTAACAAGGGGACCCCCAGATCCCGGCCCTCCCCCCTGTGTGAAATGGTAAGGGGGTACAAAAGTACCCCTACCATTTCACAAAAAAACTGTCAAAAATGTTAAAAATGACAAGAGACAGTTTTTGACAATTCCTTTATTTCTTCTAACTTCTTTCTTCCTTCATGCTTCGATTTCTTCCTCCATCTTCTTCGATGGATGCGTAGCGACCCGAGAAGAAGATGAAGAAAAGAAGATGAAGACAAGGAGGCGCCGCGGAGGAAGATGCTGGACGAGAACACCAGAAGAACCATAACAACCAGTAGAACCAGAAGAGGAAGAAACCGAAGCATGAAGGAAGAAAGAAGTTAGAAGAAAGAAGATAGAAGAAATAAAGGAATTGTCAAAAACTGTCTCTTGTCATTTTTAACATTTTTGACAGTTTTTTTGTGAAATGGTGAGCCCTTACCATTTCATACAGGGGGGAGGGCAGGGATCTGGGGGTCCCCTTGTTAAAGGGGGCTTCCAGATTACGATAAGCCCCCCGCCCACAGACTCCCACAACCACCGGCCAGGGTTGTGGGGATGAGGCCCTTGTCCTCATCAACATGGGGACAAGGTGCTTTAGGGGGGACCCCAAAGCACCCTCCCAATGTTGAGGGCATGTGGCCTGGTACGGTTCAGTAGAAGGGGGTGCTCTCTCTTTTCCTGCGGCTTGCCAGGTTGCATGCTCGGATAAGGGTCTGGTATGGATTTTTGGGGAGACCCCACGCCAATTTTTTTTAAAATTTTGGCGCGGGGTTCCCCTTAAAATCCATACCAGACCTGAAGGGTCTGGTATTGAATTTAGGGGGACCCCCACGTCATTTTTTTTTTAATTTTGGTTCGGGGTTCCCCTGTGGGGAATTCCCATGCCGTTTTTATCAATAAACTTTTATGTGTATTGTCGGACCAGCAATTCATTAATAGCCGCGAGTAGTTTTAAATGCCTTTTTTTTCTTTGAAATTTCATTTTGCTGTCAGACTGTTCTAAGCACGGGAAACATGCGCCCCTTTACAGGCATTCTATAGACACCCCCAGGTAGGAAATTTAAAGGAATATTACACTTTTATTGTTTGACTTTAAGCATTATTAAAATCACTGCTCCCGAAAAAAAGGCAGTTTTTAAAACTTTTTTTTGCATTGATCCATGTCCCCTGGGGCAGGACCCGGGTCCCCAAACACTTTTTAGGACAATACCTGCATATTAGCCTTTAAAAGGAGCACTTTTGATTTTGAACGTTCGAGTCCCATAGACTTCAATGGGGTTCTAAAGTTCTTGCGAAGTTTTGGTCTGTTCGCAAGTTCTGGTGCGAACCGAACCGGGTGTGGGGGGGGGGTGTTCGGCTCATCCTTACTCCTGGGACACTGAGGAGCCCCTTTTTATGTGGATCTTTAGAAAATTGTTGGGGAAAATCTAACCAATCAATTTCTCAGATCCACCACACATCTACATTATAACAATTCAGCTGAGAAACAGCACAGTGAGCCCAGACAGCTGCAGAATGTGAGACAGCACAGCAGAAAAGTTCCTTCAACTCTTCTGTAGGCACCTGGTTACACCAAAGTTTTCCTTCATCCAGAGTGAAGGGAGCTCTAATACAGGAGGGGGTGTCACTGGCCAGATCACCGGGTGAAAACAGAGAGAAAAAAGCCTACAAATGAAAACAAATACAGCCGCTCCATCTAATGATTGGTAAGCTACTATATATGGCATGTCTGGTTTTGGGTTTATTACCACTTTAACTTCATGTTGGGTGAGGGCAGTTGAGTGCAGTAACACTGTGAGCCCAGGTTGTGCAGTGATGTCTGGACTTGGGGCTGTCTTTAATATTGATTGGACCCTGGGCAAACAATTTCTTGGGCCCTCCCCCAAATTCACTTATCAACTATTTGCAGGCAGCGTGGGCTCAAGGGTAGCTGCTTTGGGCCCCACAACAATGACCGAGCCCCTTTTGCCCTGCCTTAAAGATTGTCCTGATTGGACTCAGAGGAAGGGGTTTGAATGCTGATCATCATTCAGTGTGGAGGTCTGGTGACATCTAGTGGCTGAAAGAAGTTGCTCGGGAGGTCCACTCAAGATTGAAGGTGAGTATTACAGCCAAAGTTGCTTTTGTGTTTTATTTTAATAGGCTATTGATATTTATTTATGTATTTATTTATTTATTTACTTACTCTCTTTTTAAGCTGGTATTCTGTTTCAGGTTTCAAATTCTGAAGATTGTCCTCCCTTGTGTGGCTGTGGTGCTCATTGTGGTTATCTGCGCTTTTCTCTGGGGGAAAAATCGAAATCGTCAACGTAAGGAGAAAATGATTCTAATCTCTGGTCGGTCATTTTCTTCCAAAGTTTAATTTTCCTATAGGGAGTGAGAGATCCCCTTCCCTGTGCCCTAGGTAAGGCAAGGACCATTTCATTCCAGCTAAGAGAGGATTTCTGATTGGTTAATCAGGTCTTTGAACATCATTGACATATCCAATAGGACAAGCAATTGTTGCTAGCTGCCATAACCCCGGAATTTTCAGACACGGCGTGCGTTTCTCTTTATGATAAAAGTGGTCCATGTGGCAGATTTGCCGCAAGATCACTTTTATAGGTGGCACGAGAGGCCCCCCTCCTGCCGCGCTCCGGTCGTCTCCTCCGCTTACCAGAGCCGTCAGTATCTGCGAAGACGATTGCGTCTGCTCCTCTCAATGCCTGGATGCCGAGTGAGGGAAAGATGGCCCCCGCTTGGCTCCATAGCATTGGAGAGCAATGCTCTTAAAGGGGAATTTTTTTTTTTTTTTAATTATATTAATTTTTTTTTTATTATTGCATTTTAGTGTAAATATGAGATCTGAAGTCTTTTTGACTCTGGATCTCATATTTAAAAGGTCCTGTCATGCTTTTTTTCTATTACAAGGGATGTTTACATTCCTTGTAATAGGAATAAAAGTGACCCATTTTTTTTTAAAGGACAGTGTAAAAATAAAAAAGAAAAAGTAAAAAAAAAAAAAAAAAATGTTTTAAAGTGCCCAGTCCCGCCGAGCTCGCGCGCAGAAGCGAACGAATACGTAAGTCGCGCCCACATATGAAAACGGTATTAAAACCACACGTGTGAGGTATCGCCGTGATTGTTAGAGCGAGTGCAACAATTCTAGTAGTAGACCTCCTCTGTAACTCAAAACTGGTAACCTGTAGAAATTTTTAAACGTTGCCTATGGAGATTTTTAGGGGTAAAAGTTTGTCGCCATTCCATGAGTGGGCGCAATTTTGGAGGCGTGACATGTTGGTTATCAATTTACTCGGTGTAACATTATCTTTCACGATATAGAAAAAAATTGGGCTAACTTTACTGTTGTCTTCATTTTTACCTCAAAAAAGTGTATTTTTTCCAAATAAATTGCGCTTGTAAGACCGCTGCGCAAATACGGCGTGACAGAAAGTATTGCAATGACCGCCAATTTATTCTCTATGGTATCTAAAAAAAATATATAAAGTTTGGGGGTAAGTAATTTCTAAGTAATTTTCTAGCAAAAAAAATGATTTTAACTTGTAAACAACAAGTGTCAAAAAGAGGCTCGGTCCTTAAGTGGTTAAGATAAGAACACCAATTATTTTGGATTCCAACACTGTGAACATGACTCTGATCAGTCATTTAGCACTGGTGACTTTGTTTTCCCTTTACTCACAATAACTGTTGCATTGTCTATTTTTTTCCCCAGGAAACCTCGAGATAGGGGGCGCTAGTGATCGGGTAAGCATCCTATTTGGTTTATTGGGTGAAGGAAATTATATGATTGGCTGATCTTACATGGGGATAATTGTGGACCCTCATAATGTCTCTAATGTCTCTCTCACACAGCCGGTTGGTCTATTCCTCCATCCTAGCTTGTACCACGATAGTAAAGATAACTTGCCACAAATTTGTGGCAGTGTTGAATTGTAAGTCTTGTTAACTTGCTGCACATTTTCACTGGCATGTTGTACACTTGCAGAGCACTTGAAGCACAAGGTCTAGTTGACCCTTTCCCAATTTGTAGCAAATTTGCGTGGCAAGTCTCTAGCAAGAGCAAAGTTGCATTGGTGAGTCTACAGCAAGAGCTCTGCAAGTCTACAGCATGTAAATTCAGCCACAGTGACCCCCTGTGGTGGGATGACTATTGCACATCACAAGTGAACCAGATCAAGTGTAATAGTGTCCCTTGCGCTGGTCGAATGTGAAAATGAATCCTACATAAGTGAACCAGAACTTGCAGCAAACTTGCAGAATGTTTGCAAAGAAAGCTGATCTGGAGTCATGCAATGCGGACTTGCTGCAATTGTGCAACAAACTTGTGAAGCCTTGTGAGCAAGTCTAGCAATAGGTTAGCAAGTCATTTTCAATGAAACGGGCAACACGGAACATACTTCTCTTAGCATACAGTAGACTGATTCCTTAGTGCCCTCTCTAGAGACCTTCCTCATTCTGCAATGCCCCAACCGCTATGAGAAATGTCCATTTCCCAGCACACTCCTTGTAAGGCCATTTATCTCCCCCCTGCCCTGGGGTACCTTTGACTCCCAACTCACTCTCTCCATTTTACTTCTGTCACCACCCTCCCTATATCTCCATATACTCTATACTGCTGTCCACCACCCTCCCTATATCTCCATATACTGAGTACTGCTGTCCACCACCCTCCTTATAGCTCCATATACTGAGTACTGCTGTCCACCACCCTCCCTATATCTCCATATACTAAGTACTGCTGTCCACATCCCTCCCTACATCTCCATATAGTGCATACTGCTGTTCACCACCCTCCCTATAGCTCCATATACTGAGTACCGCTGTCTACCACCCTCCCTATAGCTCCATTTACTGGATACTGCTGTCCACCACCCTCCCTATAGCTCCATATACTGAGTTATGCTGTCCACCACCCTCCCTATATCTCCATATACTGGATACTGCTGTCCACCACACTCTCTATTGCTCCATATACTGGATACTGCTGTCCACATCCCTCCCTATATCTCCATATAGTGCATACTGCTGTTCACCACCCTCCCTATAGCTCCATATACTGAGTACTGCTGTCCACTAGGGATGAGCCGAACAACCCCCAGTTCAGTTCGCGGCAGAACATGCGAACAGACCAAAAATTCGTACGAACATGCGAACCTCGTTAAAGTCTTTGGAACTCGAACGTGAAAGCTCAAAAGTGAGAATTTTAAAGGCTAATATGCAAGTTATTGTCCTAAAAAGGGTTTGGGGACCTGGGTCCTGCCTCCGGGGACATGTATCAATGCAAAAAAAGTTTTAAAAAACAGATGTTTTTTCAGGAGCAGTGATTTTAATAATGCTTAAAGTGAAAAAATAAAAGTGAAATGTTCCTTTAAATATCGTACCTGGGGGGTATCTATAGTATGCCTGTAAAGTGGCGCATGTGTTCCCGTGTTTACAACAGTCCCTGCACAAAATGACATTTCTAAAGGAAAAAAAGTCATTTAAAATTGCTTGCGGCTGTAATGAAATGTTGCCCCCCCCCAGCTCATTAATGGGCCCTTTGGGTCTGGTATGGATATTAAGGTGAACCCTGCACCCAAATTAGAAAAAAAAGGCGTGGGGCCGCCAGGCCCTATATACTCTGAACAGCAGCAGTATACAGACGGTCCCCGGGTTACAAACAAGATAGGGACTGTGGGTTTCTTCTTAAGTTGAATCTGTTTGTAATTTGGAACAGGTACATTTTCTAAGTGTAGCTCCAGCCAAAAAATCTATTTAAAAGCTTTTTGGATAACATAGGGAAGGGTTATCACCCCTGTAACATTTGTTTTGCTGTCTGTGCCCCTGTTCAGAAGATTTCACCTCACTTTCTGTCCCAATGAGAATTGGATTTTGAAAATGTTGGGTTGTTCTAGAAACAAAGATTGGTGATACCGCATCAGTGGAGACACCTTTTTCCCATAATAACTCTTACAGGAGAGAATTTCCCTTCCTAGGGGTAGATTTCCTCTCACTTCCCATTGTCTCCCTCCGTTTGTAAGTAGAAGTCATTTGTAATTTCGATCTTTGAAAATAGAGGACCATACTATACTATATACTATACATCCTGCCCTATACACTCTGTGGAAAATTGGGCCTTAGGTGTTGGTGGTACCAGAACACTGTAAGCCCTCACAGTTACTCTTGGTGGGCACTGTAACGGGCCCTGCTGCGAAATATTATATCAAGAATTGTAGTTACATGCCCCTGTTGAACAGGGGCAGAAATATTGTGCCTTAGGCGGTGGTGGTGGTGGCACAACACTGTAAAGTCACAGATACTCTTGTTGAGTGCAGGAACGGGCCCTGCTGTGAAATATTAGATCAAAAAAGTTTTAATTACGCGTCCCTGTTAAACAGGGGCATAAAAATTGGGCCTTAGGCGGTGGCGGTGGCACAACACTGTAACCCCTCACAGATAATCATGTTGGGCACAGCAATGGGCCCTGCTGTGAAATATTAGATCAAAAATTGTAATTATATGCCCCTGTTAAACAGGTGCATAAAAATTGGGCTTTAGGCAGTGGTGGTGGCACAACACTGTAACCCTCACAGATACTCTTGTTGGACCAGGAATGGGCCCTGCTGTGAAATATTAGATTAAAAATTGTAATTACATGCCCCTGTTAAACAGGGGCAGAAAAATTGGGCCTTAGGCGGTGGTGGTGGCACAACACTGTAAAGCCTCACAGATACTCTTGCTGAGTGCAAGAACGGGCCCTACTATGGAATATTAGAGCAAATATTGTAATTACATGCCCCTGTTAAACAGGGGCAGAAAAATTGGGCTTTAGGCACTGGTAGTGGTGCCACAACACTGCAACCCCTCACAGATGCTCTAGTTGAGCGCAAGAATGAGCCCTGCTGCGAAATATTACAGCAAACATTGTAATTACACGCCCCTGTTAAACAGGGGCAGAAAAATTGGGCTTTAGACACTGGTAATGGTGCCACAACACTGCAACCCCTCACAGATACTCTAGTTGAGCGCAAGAACGAGCCCTGCTGCGAAATATTACAGCAAAAATTATAATTATACGCCCCTGTCAAACAGGGGCAGAAAAATTGGGCCTTAGGCACTGGTATTGGTGCCCTGAAACAAAAATGTTCTTAGAAGCTATCAACATGAACATTGAGGAGGAATAGGATAGTCACTCAGCATAACAGGATAGTCACTCAGCATAGGCAGTCTTCAAGGGATCTCACATTCATAGAAAAATTAATCGGTAATCATCATCAGGTGCTTGGTAGCTGGTGATCCAAGACTGATTCATTTTTATGAAGGTGAGCCGATCAACTGAGTCTGTGGACAGGCGTACTTTGTGATTGGTTACAGAGCCTCAAGCAACACTGAATGTGCTTTCAGAAAGAACACGGGATGCAGGACAGGCCAGGAGCTCAATTGCATATTATGCAAGCTCTGGCCAGTGATCCATCCTCAAGACCCAGTAACCCAGTGGATTTTCGGCTGGAAAGGTCTCCAGGTCTAATTTTGCCCCTAGGTATTCCTGCACCATGTAAATCAGACGCTGGCGATGGTTGCTGGTACCAATCAGACCTTGGGGCTGTGGACTAAAGAATTGTCTGAATGCATCGGTCAGAAGGCCACCTTCTCCACCGCTCCTTCTGTGACTGACCGAAGCCTCAGCAACACGTTGTTCAGGAGGACCAGGAAATTGTAACCTCCCAGGCTCTGGAAACGCCTTGCACAAACCTTTCTGCAAGGCCTCCAGAAGATGTTTCACCCTCTGCTCCCTCTGCTCCCTCTGCGAAGGCTGGATAAGTTCCGAAACCTTACCCTTGTAACATAGATCAAGAAGGGTTGCCAGCCAGTAATGATCCCTTTCCTTGATTCCACAAATCCAAGGGTCCTTTCGCAGGCTTTGCAGGATCAGGGAGGCCATGCAGTGAAGGTTTGCTGAGGCATTCGACCCAGAGTCCTTTGGGTCACTAAGGATGACATGATCCACGGCCACCTTCTCCCAGCCACGTACAAGTCCCTGGGTTTCTGGGGACTGAAAAGATCCCTTGAAGGCTGATGCTGTGTGCTAGGCTCCACCTCCATGCTGACAAATCCTCCTCATCCTCCTCCTCTTCCTGTGTGATCGGCGGGCCCACAGGAATACTGTCAGGATAAAGGGGGCCTTGAGAGGTAAGAAAGTCCTCCTCTTCCTCCCTCTGTTCTGCCTCAAGTGCCCTGTCCATTATTCCACAAAGTGTGCACTCCAACAGGAAGACAAGTGGGACAGTATCACTGATGCATGCACTGTCTCTGCTCACCATCCTCATAGCCTCCTCAAATGGTGACAGGACAATGCATGCATCCTTGATCAGTGGCCACTGGCGTGGTGAAAAAAAGCCAAGCTCCCCTTACCCTGTCCTGGTGCCATACTCACACAGGTACTCATTGATGGCCCTCTGCTGCGTGTGCAGCCGCTGCAGCATTGCCAATGTTGAGTTCCACCTGGTGGGCATGTCACAAATGAGGCAGTTCTTGAGCAGTTTGCATTCCTTTTCAAGGTCCGCCAGCCGAACACTGGCATTATATGACCGGGGGAAATGCCCACAGACTTTCCTGGCCTGCCTCAGGAGATCCTGTAAGCCCGGGTACCTGCACAAGAACTGCTGCACCACCAAATTAAGGACGTGAGCCAAACAGGGAACATGGGTTAAGTGTCCCTGTTGGAGGGCAGAGAGGAGGTTGGTGCCATTGTCGCAAACCACCATTCCTGCCTGAAGCTGGCGTGGCGTCAACCACCTCTGAGCCCCTGCAGAGCTGACAGAACCTCTGCCCCAGTGTTGCTCCTGTCCCCTAGGCAGACCAACTCAAGCACCGCATGGCATCTTTTTGCCTGAGTGCTTTCGTATCCCCTTGAACACCTACAGAGCACCGCTGGTTCAAAGGAGACATCTGCAGAGGAAGAGGCCATAGAGGAAGAAGAAGAGGAGGGGGTGGAGGAGAGAGGTGTGGCAAAATCACCACTACTAGCATTTTGGAGTCATGGTGGCAGAACAAGCTCCAATAATACTGCACCCTGTCCTGCATCCTTCCCAGCTGCCAGCAGACTTACCCAGTGCGCCGTGAATGAAAGGTAACGTCCCTGTCCATGCCTGTTGGACCATGAGTCAGCGGTAATATGCACCTTCCTGCTGACCGCCCTGTCCAACGAGTCCAATTTCCATTGCCTTCCACATGCCGGCAGAGAGCCGGAATGGCCTTCCATGAAAAGAAATGGCTTTTGGGAACCTGCCACTGAGGTACTGCACATTCCACAAATTCACAAAAGGGGGCAGAGTCTACCAGCTGAAAAGGCAGCAGTTGGTGTTCTAACAATTTAGCCAAGCTAGCATTCAGCCGCTGAGCATGTGGATGGCTGGGACTGAACTTCTTTCGACGGTTTAGCAATTGGGGTAGGGAAATTTGCCTGCTACAATCGGATGTTGGTGTAGCGATAGCAGATTGCCCGCAAGTACTTGGCACACCTAATTCTACACCTTCATTCCTCTCATTACAGGTTTCTGAGAAGACTGAAGGTATAGTGGGGTTTGAGATCCCAGCTGATGAGGAGCAAGGAGAGGTCCGCCTTGTTCTTTGGTGTGAGTCTTTTAAGTACTGTTGCCAAAGGACTGCATGGGAGGTCGTCATATGTCTGGTCAAGCATGTGGTGCCCAAGTGGCTGCTGTTTTGGCCACGCTTGATACGCTTCAGACATATGTTGCAAACAGCAACAGTGCGATCTGCTGCATGCGTATCAAAAAAGGCCTACACCAAAGAACTTTTCAAAATACGCTGGGAGTCAGCAGCGCCCTGCACATGCGAAGCTCTGTGGTGTGATGCAGTCAGGTGGCTGCCCTTAAGCTGGCCCCTGGAGGGCATCCTGCCTCGTTGGAGATGTGCATCCTCCTCCTCTCTTCTATCTGGCACCCACGTAGAGTCAGTGACCTCATCAGCCCCTCCCTCCTCATCACTGGAGCAAACCTGGCAGTATACTGCAGCTGGGGGAACATGACTGCCAGTTTCTTGTCCTTCTTGGGCACCCCCTCTCTCTGGGCTCACGTTACTGCCTTCCTCAACCTGGGTACCATCATCGGAGCCTTAAAAATGCTGCGCATCCTCCTGCAGCATGTACCCGACACTGTAGTCGAACAGTTTGGGGGACCCCTCCGTGCATGATGGTGGGGGTAGGGAAGGAGTGACTAATGACATTGAGCCAATGGAAAAGGCTGATTTGGCAGCTGCATTGGCAGGCAAACTGCTCTGAGCCTGGGTGACAGAGGATGAGGAGGATGAGGACGGCTCAGTTATCCACTCTACCAACTCTTCTGCATGTTGTGGATCAACACGGCCAGCTGCCAAAAAAAAAAAAAAAAAAAAGGACAAGCGTGCCCCATGGCCACGTGCTGAGGATGCACCATGTCCACGACCAGCACTGTTGGCTATAGACACAGAGCCTGCTTGCCCTCTTTTAGTGGTCTGCGAGTGACTGCCTCTCCTTGGTGGCCTTCCAGACATGCTGTAAAATTTTATTAGCAGAACACTTCCTGAAGTTTACTAGAAAAAGTACACCAGGAATGGCCTGCAGTCAGATATAGGCTTGGCTAGACTAGAATGCAGTGGATATATATGTGTAGGAGACTGTATATATATTTTATGCACTGCAGATCACTGAATCACCTGCCTGAAAGTGTATTTGAAAACGTACACCAGGAACGACCTGCAGTCAGATATAGGCTTGGCTAGACTAGAATGCAGTAGATATATATATGTAGGAGACTGTATATATATTTTATGCACTGCAGATTACTGAATCCCCTGCTTGCCTGCCTGAAAGTGTATTTGAAAACGTACACCAGGAACGACCTGCAGTCAGATATAGGCTTGGCTAGACTAGAAAGCAGTGAATATATATTTAGGTGACTGTATATATATTTTATGCACTGCAGATCACCGAATCACCTGCCTGCCTGCCTGAACGTGTATTTGAAAATACACCATAAACTACCTGCAGTCAGTTATAGGCTTGGCTAGACTAGAAAACAGTGGATATATATATGTAGGAGACTGTATATATATTTTATGCACTACAGATCACTGAATCACCTGCCTGCCTGAAAGTGTATTTGAAAACGTACACCAGGAATGGCCTGCAGCCAGATATAGGCTTGGCTAGACTAGAAAGCAGTGGATATATATATATGTAGGAGACTGTATATATATATATTTTATGCACTGCAGATCACTGAATCACCTGCCTGCCTGCCTGAAAGTGTATTTGAAAACATACACCAGGAATGGCCTGCAGTCAGATATAGGCTTGGCTAGACTAGAAAGCAGTGGATATATATATGTAGGAGACTGGATATATATTTTATGCACTGCAGATCACTGAATCACCTGCCTGCCTGCCTGAAAATGTATTTGAAAACGTACACCAGGAACTACCTGCAATCAGATATAGGCTTCGCTAGACTAGAATGCAGTGTATTTATATACACTATGAAGGAGACTATATATATATTTTATGTACTGCAGATCACTGAATTACTTGCCTGCCTGCCTGAAAGTGTATTTGAAAACGTACAACAGGAACGGCCTGCAGTCAGATATAGGCTTGGCTAGACTAGAATGCAGTGGATATATATATGTAGGAGACTGTATATATATTTTATGTACTGCAGATCACTGAATCACTTGCCTGAAAGTGTATTTGAAAATATACACCAGAAACGACCTGCAGTCAGATATAGGTTTGGCTAGACTAGAAAGCAGTGGATATATATATATGTAGAAGACTGTATATATATTTTATGCACTGCAGATCACTGAATCACCTGCCTGCCTGAAAGTGTATTTAAAAAAGGTACACCAGGAAAGGCCTGCAGTCACATATAGGCTTGGCTAGACTAGAATGCAGTGGATAAATATATGTAGGAGACTGTATATATATATTTTATGCACTATATATATGAAATACACTGCAGCTAACTGAATCATCTGCCTGCCAGAGGTATAGTAGAAACAGTACACCACCAGGAACGGACTGCAGTAAGATCTAGCTAGACAGTATGCAGTGAATATATATATATATATATATATATATATATATATATATATATATTACACACTAGACTCACTGTATTTATATATATATATATATATATATATATATATATATATATATATATATATGAAGTACACTGCGGATAACTGAATAATCTGCCTGCCTGCTCAATCTAAATGACACTCTCTCCGTCCACGCCGGCAACGACACACTACACAAGGCCGACGTGCAGTCAGCCTTATATAGTGTGGGCGTGGACTTAGTCCCCCTGAGCCATGATTGGTGAAAGGCACCTTGCCTTTGGCCAATTATGGCTCTCTTAGCTCAGGGCGCTGTGATTGGCCAAAGCATGCCAAAATCACGCAGTGCATTATGGGTCATTACGCACCGCTCGAATTTGGCGCGAATGGCCCATAATGTTTGGTTTTTGACAAATGTGAGAAAAGCCAATGTTCGAGCCAAACTTATGTTCGTCCTGAACAGAAAGCTCATGTTCTACTGTCCACATCCCTTCCTACGTCTCCATATAGTGCATACTGCTGTTCACCACCCTCCCTATAGTTCCATGTACTGAGTACTGCTGTCCACCACCCTCCCTATAACTCCATATACTGAGTACTGCTGTCCACCACCCTCCCTATAGCTCCATATACTGAGTACTGCTGTCCACCACCCTCCCTATAGCTCCATATACTGCATACTGCTGTCCACCACCCTGCCTATATCTCCTTATACTGGACACTGCTGTCCCCCACCCTCCCTATATATCCATTTACTTGGTATTGCTGTCCAGCACCCTCCCTATATCTCCATATACTGGGTACTGCTGTCCACCACCCTCCCTACATCTCCATATACTGCATACTTCTGTCCACCACCCTCCCTATAGCTCCATATACTACGTACTGCTCTCCACCACCCTCCCTATAGCTCCATATACTGGGTATTGCTGTCCACCATCCTCCCTACATCTCCATATACTGCATACTGCTGTCCACCACCCTCCCTACATCTCCATATACTGGGTATTGTTTTCCACCACCCTCCCTATATCTCCAAATACTGAGTACTGCTCTCCACCACCCTCCCTATAGCTCCATATACTGAGTACCGCTTTCCACCACCCCCCTATAGCTCCATATACTGGGCACTGCTGTCCACCACCCTCTCTATATCTCCATATACTGGGTACTGCTGTCCACCACCCTCCCTATATCTCCATAAACTGAGTACTGCTGTCCACCACCCTCCCTATATCTCCATATACTGGGTACGGCTGTCCACCAACCTCCTTATTGCTCCATATACTGCATACTGCTGTCCCAGGGCACCATAAAGTGGTTTCACTCCACCCCTCAATAAACAATGCAACAAATGATGCTGTGCAACCCACAAACCTTCACTATAAAATATTAATAAAGTCCAAAACAATGATGAATCTTCCATTAAATTATCTCCATGCACCAATATCTTTTATAACTGTAAATTATTAAAAATTTTCCTTCGCGCTGGTAGATGCAAAATGGATAATAATAGTGACTAAATAATTTGAAACAAAATAATTCTATCAAAAAGGTGTAAATATTGCAGCAAAATGAGGGTGTTCACACCAACACTTGATACAGTAGATATTTGAATGAATTTCGCGCAATATTACCAATACTCGATAAGTATGTGTAAAACTGTGTAAACATAAACAAAATTATGACTTTTAGATCGTGGTTACTGCAGCTGTAGTTGCTAGGATCAACAATCTCTATGTTGCAACATATAGCAATTCCCACTGTCTTTCAGTAAAGTGATGGTGCTATAATAATAAAGTGAAAACATGTAGATATCTATTATATTATTGTGATACAAATGCCGTGAATAGAAACAGGCTAAAATATCGTGAATAAATAAATTCTTGTGAGTGAAATAATTCTTCTAAAATTCTGAATATATAATATTATGTGCAACTCATCATAAATAAAATTAAAACAGCCTCCCAGTTTCCACAGTCTCTCATCATAGTTCCCATAGTTCCCCCCCATTACGTCAGTCTCTTCCACTAGTTCCGGCAGCCTCCCCTACCCCAGGTGCTGCAGTCTAGAGCAACAAAGGAAGTGCTACAACCCCAAAATCCCATAAAGATAGACAGGATGAGATGAAGACACCTGTGCCCGGGCTCATGTAGTACTGAACGTCCAAAATCCAATGAAGAGAGTAAAAATCCTACAGCAGGCTGTCTTGGCATTAAAAATTGACATCTTTATTTAATCCATCAAACCATAAAAAGGAATCAATTCCTAAAAATTGACACGTTTCAGCTTCCTACATTGGCTTTAGTCACAATGACAATTTTAGGAATTAATTCCTTTTTATGGTGTGGTAGATTAAATAAAGATATCAGTTCCTGCAGTCTCTCCTACCTGTTCCTTCAGTCACCTCTCAGGGTTCCTGCAGTCTCTACCCCCCTAATTTATGCACTCTTTCCTACAGTTCTTGTAGTCTCTTCTTCCAGTTCCAGCTTGCTTTTCTCTGAGCTTCTTCAGTCTCCTATCTCAGTTACTGCAGGAAATAGGAGGAGTGATTGCAGGATCTCCTCCCATTTCCTGGAGTTTCTCCTTCCAGTTCCAGTCCCCACAGTCTTTCTGAACAGTTCTCACAGTCTTTTTTTCAGGGTGTTGCCTGCAGTTTCTTCTTCCACTTCATGCATTTTCTCCTCCCAGTTCCTGTAATCTCTTCCCCCAGTTCTTACATTCTCTCCACCAAGTTCCTGCAGTTTCTCTTCCCAGTTCAGGTAGTCTCTCCACCCAGTTCCTACAGTCTCTCCTCCCAATTCCTACCCTCTCTCCCCCCCAGTTCTTACCATCACTCCTCCCAGTTCCTACCGTCTCTCTCCCCATTTCCTATCATCTCTCCCCCCAGTTCCTACCATCTCTCCCCCCCCCCAGTTCCTACCATCTCTCCCCCCCAATTCCTACCGTCTCTCCCCCAGTTCCTACCGTCTCTCCCCCCAGTTCCTACCGTCTCACTCCCCAGTTCCTACCGTCTCTCTTCCCAGTTCCTACCATCTCTCTTCCCAGTTCCTACCATCTCTCTCCTCAGTTCCTACAGTCTCTCTCCCCAGTTCCTACAGTCTCTCTCCCCAGTTCCTGCAGTCTCTTCCCCCAGTTATTGGAATCTCTACTCCGAGTTCCTACAGTCTCTGCTCCCAGTTACTGCAGTCTCCTCCCAGTTCCTGTAGTCTCTTCTCCTAGTTCTTGGAATCTCTCCTTTGAGTTCCTACAGTCTCTGCTCCCAGTTCCTGTAGTCTCTTCCCCCATTCCTATTGTCTCTTCCCCCAGTTCCTGCAGTCTCTCCACCCAGTTCCTGTAGTCTCTTCCCCCGTTCCTATTGTCTCTTCCCTCAGCTCCTGCAGTCTCTCCACCCAGTTCCCACAATTCCCCGTTCCTCCAGTCTCCTTCCCCTATTCACACAGTCTTTCTCACAGGGTGTCTGTCTTAGCAGTGTCTGTATTCTCTCCTCCCATATTATACCTGTAATTATAAGATCAGACCAATCTGTGATTTTAGATCTGGAGGATAAGTTTGCTTATTTGAGCTTTTTTATTGCTGTCATACAAATCACAGCCAGGGAGGAAGATGGGATCTACCGGTGACATCAATCTGAAAAGCAATGAATTCCCCCCTTTACCACACAGACCTTCCCACATCTATCAGGAGATACCAGCCACTCAAGAGGTGAGATCCAACTCCTGATCACATGGTCATGGAATGGAGAAAGATTCAAAACAGTTATTATAACATGTTTCTGCAGTAATATATGTGCATCTAATAACTGACTGCTGTATGAGGATGGATGGGCGAGGCCAAGTCCCTGCAAGAAATGTCCTTCATTCAAAAATGACCTTGTAACTTTAAGCACAGTTACCAAGAGTATCAGATCCTTCAGGACAGTCCTGGGATTTTGCCCCATAGTGTCCATGTTCCACAGGCTGTAACGCCGGATTCAGGAGGTCTCACACTTTTCAGAATGGCAGAGGAGTGCTGAGTGATGGTACGCTCTCTGTTCCAGTACTCAGGATTATAGGTGGAATTCTCTCCTGCCCTACAGTCCCAGCATAGTTCTGCTGAACAGCAGATGCAGAGCAGCAATGTTACTTCAGGTACATTACTTTTGAAAACCAATGGTCATTCTTGTTCCCAATGACACCAACAATGAGACTTATTTCATCCCAATGACACCAAAAATGGGGATTGTTGTATCCCACTGATGCCAATGTTGTGATTTTTTTTTTAACCCACTAACATCAATGATGGGACTTATTTTACACTGACGGGACTTGTCTTTTTCACTGACACCAACGGTGAGATTTTTTACACACCCACTAACACCAACATTGGGGCTTTTTTTATCCCACTGAGAGCAACAATGGGGCTTATTTTACTCCCACTGAGATCAATGATCAGCTTATTTTATTCCACTGACACCAGCAATGGCGATTATTTTATCCCACTGGCACTAACAATGGGGCCTTTTTAGGCCACTGGCACCAATGATGGGACCTATTTTATCCCACTAACACCAGTGATGGGGCTTATTTTACTCCTACTGACACCAATGATGTCATTTATTTTATTTCACTGAGACCAAAGTTGGGTCTTATTTCATCCTTCTAAAATGTATTTTATTCCACTGCCACTAATGACAGAGAAATATGTCAGGTGAACCTTACTGTCAATCTTTCCTTTTAGGATCCAGCTAAAGTCCTCCAGAATCCTCTGTACACCCCTTCTGGACCCCCTTCTCTGGAGCAGCAGTCTGGGTCCCAGGGTGAGCATCCGGCAGAAGGACAATACAGCCTCCTCCAACCCCCAACCCAACTCCAACCCCCAGACCAGCAGTGATCTCACAATGTGGAGTGGATCAGAAGATATAATCATTATTTAAGACACATTTTAATGTTGTATAATTATCATGCTTTAGCACTAAAGCTTCCGCCGAATGTACCAGAATATTGCCTACCAGTTCTGTCACTATTTTTAATTTTTTTATATGTTTATTAAAAAGTTCATAAAATTTGGTTACAAATGTAAAAGAGCCGTGCAACAATAACTCTGAGAGATGGCCGGCAATGGATTAAAGTTTATTGGTACATTCAGTAGCTGTGGTTCTATTACTACCGGCCAGACCCTCCAATCAGTGTAGATGGGACCCAGAGACTGACCCACATCTAATGAGCTTCGGAAATGACAGCACATGGGGCAAATTCTGGTAAGTTCAGACTTTGGATGTCTCTGGTTATTATCACAAAATATCCTCCGAGAATGACTGAATGAAATGATGGTCATTGGGCTAGGATCTCTGATAGGGGCCATATCTTCCAGAGGTCAGTAAAAAAAAAAAAAATTGAATTTAGTAAAATATAGAGATGGGCCGAACACCCCCCTGTTCGGGCCGCAGCAGAACTCCCAAACAGGGGAAATAGCGAACCCCATTGAAGTGTAAGGAAGCCAAACTGGAAAAATCAAAAGTGCCCATTTTGAAGGCTTATATGTAAGTAATTGGCCATAAAAAGGGGTATGGAGGTCTGGGTACTGCCCTGGTGGACAATGTATCAATGCAAAAAAAAGTTTAAATTTTTTCAAAACAATAATTTTTTCAGGAGCAGTGATTTTAATTATGCTTAAAGTGCAACAATAAAAATTAAAAATTCCTTTAAATATAGTGCCTGGGGGGTGTCCTTAATGTGCCTGTAAAGTGGACATCTGGAGCATGCATAAAACATGCTACAGCAAAAACGAAATTTCTAAAGAAAAAACAAACAAATCAAATCCCATTTAAAAAGACTCAAAGTTACAATTGCCTGCACTGGCTATTGAAAAAATAAAATAAAAAAACGACATGTGCCCCCCTGGTATGGATTTTAAGGGAAACCCCACGCCAAAAAAAAAAAAAAAAAAAAAAAAAATTAAAAAATGGCATGGGGTCCCCCCAAAATCCATACCAGACCCTTATCCAAGCTTGCAGCCTGGCAGGTCAGGAAAGGAGAGGGGACAAGCGAGTGCCCCCCCTCCTGAACCATACCAGGCCCCATGCCCTCAACATGAGGGTGTTGATGCTTTGTGGTAGAGGGGCTCTGCCAACCCACCCCAAAGCACCTTGTCCCTATGTTGATGGGGAAAAGGGCCTCTTCACAACAACCCTGGGCTGTGGGGGTCAGGGTCTGTGGGCGAGGGGCAGGGGGCTTATCCGAATCTGGAAACCCCCTTTAACAAGGGAGCTCCCAGATCCTGCTCCCCTATGTGAATGGGTATGGGTACACCGTAGGCATACCCATTCACCAAAAATGTGTTAAAAGGTAATAACCACAAGAAGCTGTTTTTGGCAAGTCCTTTATTAAAAAATTAACCACTTCCGGACCGCCCACTGTATATATACGTCATTTTTTTGAAGATGGATATCTCGGTAATGGCAGCAGCTGCTGCCACAACCGAGGTATCCATCTTTTCAGCGGGCGGTTCCGTACACGATAATGGTGGTCTCCGCGGCGAGATCACTGTTATCGGCGGCGGGAGAGGTGCCTGAATTGTCCTTGCATTTTAGGACCTCCAAAACTGTGATAGGAAGTGAAATGAAGGAATTACACTCTTTGAAAACTTGAAGGTAGTCATTGGTTTTAGGCCCCCAGTACACGGCTAGATTCCCAAAAAGTCTCACACATGTGGTATCCCCAAACTCAGGATAAGTAGCAGAATGTGTTTCGGGGTGCAATGCCACATTTACCCAATGGAATGGACTGAACATGCCTCTCAGCAAATACCTTGGGGTATCTACTTTCCGAAAAGCGGGTCATTTGGGAGGAGGCTGTTTGCACTGCCCTGGCATTTTAGCACCTCAAGAAATGTGATAGGTAGTCAGAAAGTAAAAATTGCATAAATTTCAGTATATATCCCATAGTTTGTAGACGCTATAACTTTCACACAAATTATTATACACTTATTGGGATTTTTGTTGTTACCGAAGACATGTAGCAGAATACATTTTGGCCTAAATTTATGAAGAAATGTGATTTTATTGGATATTTTTTATAACAGAAAGTAGAAAGCAGGGTTGCACCAATACCGGTATCAGTATCAGTGCCGATACTAAGCATTGCACGGTACTTATGCAAATGCACTGATTCCCGAAACTGATACTTTCAGGCTCGGTTCCTTCATCTGTCAGTGGGATTCCCCCACTGACAGCTGAAATCTAAAGAAAAAAAAAGCCTGCAATTATCAGTTGTTAAGAAGCGGGGCCGTCGTGTTGAAGGAGCGGAGTTCCCCTGTTCAAATCTGAAGTGTAAAAGAAGTTCCAGGAATTGGAGCTGTTAAAAAAAAAAAAAAAGCAGCCCAGCAATGTTTATCAACAACATTGCTCAGCCTCTGAAACACAAAAGATAAAAAGAAACATTGTTTCTTCTTATCTGCCTTTCTGTTTATTAATTTAGGTCTGCATATGAAGTCAGTTTAAAGCAACCTGTCAAGTAAAAAAAAAAAATGTGTTTTGTTTTTTTAGGACTGAGACTCTTTGAGATTTGTTGTTTACAAGTTAAAAACATTTGTTTTTGCTAGAAAATTACTTAGAACCCCCAAACATTTATATATATTTTTTTCTAACTGCCTGGAGAATAAAATGGCGGTCGTTGCAATACTTTGTCACACCGTATTTGCGCAGCAGTCTTACAAGCGCACTTTTTTGGGAAAAAATGCACCTTTTTGAATTAAAAAATAAGACAACAGTAAAGTTAGCCCAATTTTTTTTTATATTGTGAAAGATAATGTTACACCGAGTAAATTGATAACCAACATGTCACGCTTCAAAATTGCACTCGCTCGTGGAATGGTGCCAAACATTTACCCTTAAAAATCTCCATAGGCGACGTTTAAAAAAATTCTACAGGTTGCATGTCTTGATTTACAGAGGAAATAGAGGTTTGTGGTGTAACGAGTTTTTAGCAAATGAAGTTAGCCAACCCACATCCCTAAATTGTATACTAAATCACAAGAATTGAGTTTCCTCTAATTGGGACTTTAAACAGGAGGCTACTTCAGTAGGGATGAGCTTCGAGTTTGAGTCGAACTCATGTTCGAGTCGAACATCGGCTGTTCGCCAGTTCGCCGAACAGCGAACAATTTGGGGTGTTCGTGGCAAATTCGAAAGCCGCTGAACACCCTTTAAAAGTCTATGGGAGAAATCAAAAGTGCTAATTTTAAAGGCGTATATGCATGGTATTGTCATAAAAAGTGTTTGGGGACCCGGGTCCTGCCCCAGGGGACATGTATCAATGCAAAAAAAACTTTTAAAAATAGATGTTTTTTCAGGAGCAGTGATTTTAATAATGCTTAAAGTGAAACAATAAAAGTGTAATATTCCCTTAAATTTCGTACCTGGGGGGTGTCCATAGTATGCCTGTAAAGGGGCGCATGTCTCCCGTGTTTAGAACAGTCTGACAGCAAAATGACATTTCAAAGGAAAAAAAAGTCATTTAAAACTACTCGCGGCTATTAATGCATTGCCGGTCCGACAATACACATAAAAGTTAATTGATAAAAAACGGCATGGGAATTCCCCACAGGGGAACCCTGAACCAAAATTTAAAAAAATAAAAAAATGTGGGGGTCCCCCTAAATTCCATACCAGGCCCTTCAGGTCAGGGCAAATACAAAAAGGTAAGAATTACATACGAACTGAAACTCAATTGGAAACAATGTAATAATAGAGATAGCCCAACGCGTTTCAAATCTATCATAATAGTTCTCTTCTTCAGGGGTAAAAGGTTGCATCAAGACGATAATGCGTCTATAAATGAGAAAAACATGATTGTAAACATACATAGCCCAAACATTGGGAAAATGAAAACAAAAAATTGAATGATTCACTGTGGTTGGAAACAAAGATTTGAACATACACTGACCCTGCTGTCAGGTTCCACACTTACCAGACAGATGAGTCCACGTGGGCAGAGGGTAGGCTCCCTTACGTGTCCGATTCGGGGCCCCTGGTAGAGCAGACAGGAGGCCCGCGAGTGCGGAGTGGTATGAGAGCCTGAAGTTAGGGTCCTGGAGCACAGTGGTCTGGCAAGCAACCGGTAGAGCTTGAGACTTGGTGGAGCAGATGCTGAGCAGGAGTTAATCAGACTTGGTCACACACAGGCAGAGGTCGGCAACGGGCTGGCGGCAACGGTACAATGGGAGAAGGCAGAAGCGAAGTCAGACAAGCTGGGGTCGGGTTCAGGCAGCAGTCAAGGAAGGTCCAAAGGTAGCCGGGTCACAACAGGTAAACACTACGGAGATACAGGAACACAGGATGATCACGGGACAAAACACAGAGCTGTTTGATCAGGCAGCACCGGGTCAGTGCAGAGGCAGGTCTCAAATAGGCTGATTGGCGCCAAAACGCCGCGCACGTGCGCGCGCCGATTCGCCAAGGCGCGCCGCGCACCCGCGCGCGCCCGAGCGCGCCCCCGACACCAGCACGCAGGCCCACACCGCCGGGCACGTCAAAGGCAGCGCCCACAGGCGGACGCGCGCTAACGCGGACGCGCGCTAGCGCGGACGTGCGCTAGCGCGAACGCGCGTACGCACAAACGCCCGGACGCCACCCCGCACGCCACGGCCGGTCAGCCCAGGCACGTCGGTGCCCACAGGGACACGCGCCCCAGCACGCACAGGGACACGAACGCCAACGCGCCCCGGCGAGCACCGGCGCCCAACCAGGTAACCTCTCTGACAGTGCCCCCTCCTCAAGGGCAGACTCCGGATGCCCAGTCGAGCCATCCTCGAGGCATGAGAGGTTTTAAAGGACTGCAGGAGTTCTCTGGCGTGTAAATTGCTTTCCGGCTCCCACGAATTATCTTCGGGTCCATAGCCCTTCCATTTTACCAGATATTGCACCTGATTGTGCCTTCTTCTACAATCTAGAATTGCTTCCACTTCGAACTCCTCTTCGCCATTAACCACAATAGGTTTGGGTGGACCAATGCGTGGACCAGAAAAGAAGTTAGGAGTGACTGGCTTCAGGAGGGACACGTGGAACACTGGATGTATCCTCAGAGAATTAGGAAGGTCAAGTTCGTAGGCCACATTGTTGATTTTCCTCTTGATCCGGAAGGGACCCAGGTATTTGGGGCCCAGTTTCTTGGATGGGCAGGCCAACTTGAGATTAGCGGTAGACAGCCAGACAGAATTGCCAGGTTCAAGAACAAGTTCCCCCCGTCTCTTCCTGTCAAAGTTTTTCTTGTAATCTTCCTGAGCCTTGGTCATGGTCTCCTGCAGCAATTTATTGTTGTTAGAGAAGAAATCCAAAGTTTGGGATACTGCAGGAACAGGACATTCGGGGAATGACCCGGGCAAGAAGGATGGATGGAAACCGTAATTGGCAAAAAACGGAGACTGGTTCGTAGCTGAATGTAGAGAGTTATTGTAGGAGAACTCTGCGATGGGAAGCAGGGAGGCCCAATCATCCTGGGAAAAAGCAGAAAAACAGCGAATGTATTGCTCCAAAGTCTGGTTCGTCCTCTCGGTTTGCCCATTCGACTGAGGGTGGTAAGCCGAAGAGAATGACAACTCGATCTCGAGCGCGCCACAAAGGGCCTTCCAGAATCTGGAGGTGAACTGGACGCCCCTGTCCGAGACTATGTTGGTCGGGACTCCATGCAGCCTGACGATCTCCTTAATGAAGATGGAAGCGGTCTCCATGGCTGAAGGGGTGCCCTTCATGGGGAGGAAGTGGGCCATTTTAGACAGCCTGTCAACCACAACAAAAATGGACGAAAAACCTTCTGATGGTGGAAGCTCAACAATAAAGTCCATTGATATCATGGTCCATGGTCTCTCTGGGACTGGCAATGGTCTCAACAGGCCCCATGCTCTTGTTCGGCTAGTCTTGTTTCTGGCACACGTGTTACAGGACTCCACATAGTCCTTGCAATCCTTGGTAAGACACGGCCACCAAAAGGTGCGTTGGACGAGGTCGGTTGTTTTCCGAGTGCCGAAGTGACCAGCCAGTTTGTGATCATGACATAAACTTAACACCTGTACCTTTAACTCCTCAGGGACCACAATCTTATTCTTGAACCAGAACAGGCCATCCTTGGTACAAGACTCAACAGGTGGAGACATCCCCATAGAGGCGCGTCTGATTCGGGAAATTAGATCCTCCTGAAGGATTAGGAAATTTCCAGAGGGAAGGATGGTATCTGGGGACACGGTTCTTTCAGAATCGAGAAACATCCGAGAGAGGGCATCCGGTTTAACATTCTTGGATCCGGGTCTGAACGTAATGTGAAAAATAAATCGGGAAAAAAAAAGTGCCCATCTGGCCTGCCGGGGTCTCAATCTCTTGGCTGTCCTTAGATATTCCAAGTTCTTATGGTCTGTGTAGATCAAAATGGGGTGTGCTGCGCCTTCCAGAAGGTAACGCCATTCCTCCAGAGCCGCTTTAATGGCCAAAAGCTCCCGATCACCCACGTCGTAGTTTTTCTCGGAGGGAGAAAGTTTGCGTGAGAAGAATCCCACAGGGTACAGAAGTGCTTTGGCACCCTGTCTCTGTGAAAGTACAGCTCCGACTGCAACCTCAGACGCATCCACCTCCAGGACGAAAGGCAAGGCAGGGTTGGGATGCTTAAGGATAGTGGCTGAAGTGAACAGCGCCTTGAGTTTTTCAAAGGCCTCTTGTGCCTCAGGGGTCCAGCGGAATCGACATCCTTGTTTAGTAAGCTCTGTAATGGGAGTTATGATTGAAGAAAATCCTTTAATAAATTTCCTATAGAAATTGGCAAAGCCAATAAAGCGTTGTACTCCTTTTTTGTCGGTCGGTGCAGGCCAATCCAGAATAGCGGATACTTTCTGTGGATCCATTTTGATGCCATCAGGGGAAATAATCAGGCCCAGGAACTGGATAGATTGGAGCTCGAACTCACATTTTTCAAGTTTGGCGTACAGTCCATGTTGTCTGAGCCTGGAAAGTACATTTCGTACATGCTTGCGGTGTTCCATCAGGGAGGCCGAGAAAACCAAGATATCGTCCAGGTAAACGATGACATATAAATCCAATAAGTCATGAAAGACATCGTTGATGAAATGCTGGAATGTTGCCGGTGCATTGCACAGACCAAAAGGCATGACGAGATACTCGTAATGTCCGAATCGAGTACGAAAGGCCATCTTCCACTCGTCTCCTTCTCTTATGCGGATCAAATTATAGGCTCCACAGAGGTCTAGCTTGGTAAAAACGGTAGCCGATCCCAATCTCTGAAATAGCTCAGGAACCAGGGGTAGCGGGTATCTGTTCTTAATAGTGATTTTATTGAGCTCCCGATAGTCAATGCAAGGACGTAAGGAGTGATCCTTCTTTTCCACAAAAAAGATACCTGCCCCAGCTGGAGACGTGGAAGGACGGATGAACCCTTTCTTCAGGTTCTCATCTATATAAGTTTTCAGGGTGCCCAACTCCTGCTCAGTTAGAGGGAAGATCCTCCCAAAGGGGACTTCGGTGCCTGGTAAGAGTTCTATTGGGCAATCATAGGGTCTATGAACTGGAAGGGTTTCTGCTCCTTTTTTGCTGAACACATCCAGGAAATCCCGGTAAGGTTCGGGAAGATCTTGGCAGGGCTTAGCTTCAGAGTCTATGCGCAGGCATTGAGAGGAAGTTAATGGGGTCCCCCGTAAGCAGTGTTGTCTGCAATATTCCGAGGAAAACTGAATCTTGCCTGTAGACCAGTTGATACTGGGATTGTGGGCCTGTAGCCAAGGTATTCCTAGGATGACTGGGAAGAGAGGAGAGGAAATGATATCTAGGCGTAAAAGTTCCTGGTGTTCCGGGCCTATGGTGGCCAACAGAGGAACCGTTTCTTGAGTGACGGGTCCGGAGCGGAGGGTGGAGCCATCCGCTAAGTAAACTGCCAGTCCTTGAGCTTTAGTCTGAGTGGGAATATGATGGGTTTCGACGAAGGTCCGGTCGATGAAACCACTACAAGCTCCAGAGTCAATGATGACCGGTACTGGGATGCTCCTTCCAGGTAACTGTAATACAATGGAGAAAGTTAAATGGTTACCGGCACTAGGTTGGACAGGTGCACACAACGAAGAAGACGGCAGACACTTACGTCTTTTATTTGGGCATGCTCTTGCAAAGTGACCAGACTCCCCACAGTACAGGCACAGATTGAGTGTGCGCCTGCATGTCTTCTCCTCAGAAGTCAGAGAGGGACGGAGCAGTCCCAACTGCATGGGCTCCGGGGCCTCCGGGCCAGGGATAGAAGAGACCAGCGGAGCTTGGTTTGGGGCACTAGGAGCCCTAGGCAACATCCAGGTAAGGCGTGGGTGACTGACAGACCTCTCAGAGCGTCTCTCCCTGAGGCGGCGGTCGATCTGGATGGACAGATTAATTAACTCTTCCAGTGTCTGAGGTATCCCCACTCGTGCCAGTTCATCTTTTAGAGGATCTGACAACCCCAACCGATATTGGTGACGCAAGGCTGCGTCATTCCAGTCCGTATCCGAGCTCCAACGCCTAAACTCCACAGCGTAATCTTCAGCAGCTCTGCGACCTTGTTGAAGGGCATGTAAAGCGGCTTCTGCCGTGGCTGTTAGCTGGGGGTCCTCATACAGCCAGGGCCAGATTAAGAGCAACATGGGCCTGGTGCTAAGGATTTTGGTGGGCCTTTTTATGAAAATAAATAAAATGAAAACGCAAACAATTTTTTGTTGAATTAAATTAAAGAGAGAGAGGGGTGTGAGAGAGTGGTAGAGAGAGAGAGGGGGGGGGGTGATAGCGAGATAGGGGGCTGAAAGAGAGGGGATGAGAGGGAGGGGAAAAGAGAGAGAAAGGCATTGAATGAGAGAGATGGGGATGAGAGAAAGGGGGTGAGAAAAAGGGGAATAGAGAGAGGGTGAAAGAGAGAGAGGGTGGTAGGAAAGAGGGGGTTGAAGGGGGCAAGAGAGAGAGAATGGGGGATGAAGGGGGTGAGAGAGAGAACAGGGTGAAAGAGAGGGGATGGAGAGAGAGGGGGGTGAAAGAGGGAGAGGGGGGGGTGAGAGTGAGGGGGTGAGTCTCTGGGGGGCACAGCATAGTACATTACACGGGTGGGGGATAGCACAGTACATTACATGGTTGGCACTACACATTACATGGTGGATACATGGATACAGCACATTTAATGGTGGGCGAAGCACATTACATGGTGGGCACAGCACATTACACTGTTGGCACTGCCCAATACAGCACATTAAAAGGTAGGCACAGTACATTATATGGTGGGCACAGCACATGACATGGTTGGTACTGCACAACACAGCACATTGCATGGTGGACACAGCACATGCACACGGTGGGCACAGGACCTTATATGGTGGACACAGCACATGACATGGCGGGCATAGCTGAGCACATTACATGGTGGGCACTGCACATTACAAGTGGGCACTGCACAGCACATTATATGGTGGGCACAGCATATTATATGGTGGGTACTGCACACGGCATGGTGGGCACTGCACAGCACATGGCAAGGTGGGCACTGCATGACACCACATGATATGGTGGGCACTGCATGACACAGCACAGCACATTAATTGGTGTACACCGCACATGACATGGTGAGCCCTGCATAGTGCATTCCATTGTGGGTACTGCACGGCACATGCCATGGTGGACAATGTACAGCACCTTACATGCTGGGTACAGCACATTACATGGTAAGCACTGCATGGTGCAGCATATGACATGGTGGGCACAACACAGCACGACAGGTTGGGCACTGCACAGTAATTTACATGGTGGGCACTGCACATGACACGGTTGGCACTGCATGGCACAGCACATTACATGGTGGGTAGAGCGCATTACATGGTGGGCACTGCATGGCACAGCACATTTCATGGTGGGCAATGCAACTGCACATTACATGTTAGGAACTGCACATGACATGGTGGGCACTGCTGAACAGCCCAGCACATTGCACAGTGGGCACAACACACGGCAGGGTGGGCACAGCACATGACATGGTGGGAACTACACATGACATGGTGGGCACTGCATGGCACATCACATTACATGGTGGGCACTGTACATTACTTGGTGGGATCACTGCATGGGACAGCACATTACATGGTGGACACTGCAATGTACAGCACATGACATGGTGGGCACTGCACATTACATAGTGAGCACTGCAATGCACAGCAAATTACATACTGGGCACAGCACATTACATGGGGGGCACTGCAATGCACAGCACATGACATAGTTGGCACAGCACATTACAAGGGGGGCACTGCAATGCACAGCACATGACATAGTGGGCACAGCACATTACATGGGGGCACTGCAATCCACAGCACATGACATAGTGGGCACAGCACATTACATGGGGGGCACTGTAATGCACATGACATGGTGGGCACAGGCACAGCACATACATGGGGGGCACTGCAATGCACATGGCAAGACATGACATGGTGGGCTCAGCACATTACATGGGGGCACTGCAATGCACATGACATGACATGGTGGGCACAGCACATTACATGGGGGCACTGCAATACACATGACAGTGGGCACAGCACATTACATGGGGGCACTGCAATGCACATGACATGACATGGTGGGCACAGCACATTACATGGGGGGCACTGCAATGTACATGACATGACATGGTGGGCACAGCACATTACATAGGGGCACTGCAATGCACATGACATGACATAGTGGGCACAGCACATTACATGGGGGCACTGCAATGCACATGACATGACATGGTGGGAACAGCACAATACATGGGGGCACTGCAATGCACATGACATGACATAGTTGGCACAGCACATTACATGGGGGGCACTGCAATGCACAGCACATGACATAGTTGGCACAGCACATTACATGGGAGGCACTGCAATGCACAGCACATGACATAGTTGGCACAGCACATTACATGGGAGGCACTGCAACGCACAGCACATGACATAGTTGGCACAGCACATTACATGGGAGCACTGCAATGCACAGCACATGACATAGTGGGCACAGCACATTACATGGGGGGGGCACTGCAAAGCACAGCACATGACATAGTGTGCACAGCACATTACATGGGGCCACTGCAATGCACATGACATGACATAGTGGGCACAGTACATTACATGGGGGGCACTGCAATGCACATGACATGGTGGGCACAGCACATTACATGGGGGCACTGCAATGCACATGACATGACATGGTGGGCACAGCACATTACATGGGGGGCACTGCAATGCACATGACATGGTGGGCACCGCACATTACATGGGGGCACTGCAATGCACATGACATGGTGGGCACAGCACATTACATGGGGGGCACTGCAATGCACATGACATGGTGGGCACAGCACATTACATGGGGGGCACTGCAATGCACATGACATGGTGGGCACAGCACATTACATGGGGGGCACTGCAATGCACATGACATGACATGGTGGGCACAGCACATTACATGGGGGCACTGCAATGCACATGACATGGTGGGCACAGCACATTACATGGGGGGGAAGCAGCAGTCTTTCCCCTAGCACAATAAAACCCCTCCCTAACAAATGTACTAACCTTATCTCAACAACAGCATGTAAGATGTCCTTCCTCCCGGGCTCCTGCTGGTTAGAACATCAGCGCCCCTCCCCCAGACAGCTCCCAGGCACTGAGGAGGATCTGTGTGAGTGGAACAGATCCTGACAGGAGTCAGGCATCGACAGAGACAGGACTCGGCTGCACTAACACTTGGCTCCTCTTCCTTCAGGAAGGCACACAGATATTCATAAGCCACTGGCATGGGCCTATATTGAGGGAGGGGCCTGGAGCTGCAGCTCCACCAGCCCCTATGTTAATCCGGCCCTGCATACAGCTGAGACATAGCTAGGAAGAAGGCATTCAGGGAATCAAGAGATTGGGCCTTTTGTTCCAATAAGCGGTGGGCCCAGGTTTGAGGCTCTCCGGTCAACAGGGATATGACGAACCCCACTTTAGTAGCTTCCAGGGAGAATGTTCGGGGCTGCAAAGCGAAGTAGAGCTCGCAGGCGTTGCGAAACGCTCGGAACTTGCTGCGTTCTCCGGAGAATTTTTCGGGTGTAGGCACCCTGGGCTCTGGTGGAAGCATCACTACAGAAG